>NW_027496556.1:0-171757 GCF_021521415.1 Bidens hawaiensis | reverse complement strand
TTTGTTGTTGGTTGAGAGAGATAATTTTGCCGCAATTGCCTAAGGGGTATGTTGACTGAGCCGGAGAAAAAATTGAGTATGGGTCGAACCACTGAATAGGATCAGAAATTCGGTCTTGGTGACCTCCATACAATATTTTATCACCCTAAGAAAGAGTCAGATCAATAACAATGCCCTGACGCCGCCATCGCGTTCGTTCGAAATTTTACCAATATTGCCAAAGGGGTATGTTCACTGAGCCGGAGTAAGACTGAGTATCGAGTCAAACCACGGAATCGGATTAGAAATTCGTCTTGGTGACCTCCAAACAATATTTATGACCCTACGAAATGATTGGATCAATAACAATGCCCTGTCGCCAACCTCACGGCCCGTTCAAACTTTTGCTAGTATTGCCAAAGAGGTATGTTCACTAAGCCGGAGAAAAAACTGAGGATGGGTTGAACAACTGAATCGAATCAGAAATTCGGTCTTGGTGACCTCCATACAATATTTTATAACCCTACGAAATAATCGGATCAATAAATATGCCCTGACGACGCCTCGATGTTCGTTCGAAATTTTACCATTATTGCCATAGGGGTATGTTCACTGAGCCGGAGAAAAAACTAAGTATGGGTCGAACCACTGATTCGGATCTGAAATTCGGTCTTGGTGACCTCCGATCAATTTTTTATGACACTAAGAAAAAATCATATCAATAACTATGCCCTGACGCCACCTTGCTGCCCGTTCGAAATTTTTCCGTAATTGCCAAAGGGGTAGGTTCACTGAGCCGGAGAAAAAAACTGAGTATGGGTCGAACCACTGAAACGGACCATAAATTCGGTCTTGGTGACCTCTATTCAATATTTTATGACCCTACGAAAAAAATCGGATCAATAACAATGCCCTGACGCCGCCCTCGCGGTTCGTTCGAAATTTTACCATTATTGCCAAAGGGGTATGTTCACTGAGCCGGAGAAAGACTGAGTATCGGTCAAACCATTGAATCAGATTAGAAATTCGTTCTTGGTGACCTCCATACAACATTTATAACCCTACGAAATGATTGGATCAATAACTATGCCCTGTCGCCACCTCACGGCCCGTTCAAAAATTTTGCTAGTATTGCGAAAGAGGTATGTTCACTGAGCCGGAGAAAAAACTGAGGATGGGTCGAACAACAAAAATCGGATCAAAAATTCGGCCTTGGTGACCTCCATACAATATTTTATGACCCTACGAAAGAATCAGATCAATAACTATGCCCTGACGCCACCTCGTGGCTCGTTCGAAAATTTTGCAATAATTGCTAAAGGTGTATGTTCATTGAGCCGGAGAAAAAACTCACTATGGGTCGAACCACTGAATCGGATCAGAAATTCGGTCTTAGTGACCTCCATAAATATTTTATGACTCTACGAAAGAATCGGATCAATAACTATTCCCTGACGCCACCTCGGGGCTCGTTCGAAATTTTGCAGTAATTGCTAAAGGGGTATGTTCATTGAGCCGGTGAAAAAACTGACTATGGGTCGAACCACTGAATCGGATCAGAAATTCGGTCTTGTGACCTCCATACAATATTTTATGACACTACGAAAGAATCGGATCAATAACTATGCCCTGACGCCACCTCGCGGCCCGTTTGATATTTTGCCGTAATTGCCAAAGGTGTATGCTCACTGAGCCGGAGAAAAAACTGAGTATGGGTCGAAGCACTGAATCGGATCAGAATTTCGGTCTTGGTGACCTCCATACAATATTTATAACCTAGGAAATAATCGGATCAATAACTATGCCCTGTCGCCACCCTCACGGCCCGTTCGAAAATTTTTCCGTAACTACCAAAGGGGAATGTTCACTAAGCCGGAGAAAGACTGAGGGGGGTCAAATCACTGAATCGTATTAGAAATTCGGTCTTGGTGATCCCCATACAATATTTTATGACCCTACGAAAGAATCGGATCAATAACTATGCCTTGACGCCACCTCGAGGCCCGTTCGAAATTTTTCCGTAACCGCCAAAGGGGAATGTTCACTGAGCTGGAGAAAAAACTGAGTATGGGTCGAACCACTGAAACGGATCATAAATCGGTCTTGGGGACCTCCATTCAATATTTTATGACACTACGAAAGAATCGGATCAATAACTATGCCCGGACGCCAGGCTCAGCGGCCCGTTCAAAATTTTGCTAGTATTGCCAAAGAGGTATGTTTCACTGAGCCGGAGAAAAAACTGAGGATGGTTTGAACAACTGAATCGGATCAAAAATTCAGTCTTGGTGACCTCCATACAATATTTTATAACCCTACGAAATAATCGGATCAATAACTATGCCCTGACGCCGCCTGTCTGTTCATTCGAAATTTTACCATTATTGCCATAGGGGTATGTTCACTGAGCCGGAGAAAAAACTGAGTATGGGTCGAACCACTGATTCGGATCAAAAATTCGGTCTGGGGACCTCCCGATCATTTTTTTATGACACTGAAGAAAAAATCATATCAATAACCATGCCCTGACGCCACCTTGCTGCCCGTATCGAAATTTTTCTGTAATTACCAAAGGGGTATGTTCACTGAGCGGAGAAAAAACTGAGTATGGGTCGAACCACTGAAACGGACCATAAATTCGGTCTTGGTGACCTCTATTCAATATTTTATGACCCTACGAAAGAATCGGATCAATAACAATGTCCTGACTCCGCCTCGCGGTTCGTTCGAAATTTTACCATTATTGCCAAAAGGGGTATGTTCACTAAGCTGGAGAAAGACTGATTGGATAAATAACTATGCCCTGTCGCCACCTCACGGCCCGTTCAAAATTTTGATAGTATTGCCAAAGAGGTATGTTCACTGAGCCGGAGAAAAAACTAAGGATGGGTCGAACACCTGAATCGGATCAGAAATTCGGTCATGGTTACCTCCATACAATATTTAATGACCCTCACGAAATAATCGGATCAATAACTATGCCCTGACGCCACCCATCGTGGCTCGTTCAAAATTTTGCCGTAATTGCCAAAGGGGTATGCTCACTGAGCCGGAGAAACATCTGAGTATGGGTCGAAGCACTGAATCGGATCAGAATTTCGGTCTTGGTGACCTCCATACAATATTTATGACCCTACCGAAATGATTGGATCAATAACTACGCCCTGTCGCCACCTCACGGCCCGTTCAAAATTTTGCTAGTATTGTCAAAAATGTATGTTCACTGAGGATGGGTCGAACACCTGAAATGGATCAGAAATTCGGTCTTGGTGACCTCCATACAATATTTAATGACCCTATGAAATAATCGGATCAATAACTATGCCCTGACGCCACCCTCGCCTAGCCCGTTCGAAATTTTGCCGTAATTGCCAAAGAGTTATGTTCACTAGGCCGGAGAAAGACTGAGTATGGGTCAAATCACTGAATCGGATTAGAAATTCGGTCTTGGCGACCCCCATATAAAATTTTATCACCCTACGAAAGAATCGGATCAATAACAATGACCTGACGCCACCACTCGTGGTTCGTTCAAAATTTTACCATTATTGCCAAAGGGGCATGTTCACTGAGCCGAGAAAGACTGAGTATCGGTCAAACCACTGAATCGGATTAGAAATTCGGTCTTGGTGACCTCCGTTCAATATTTTATGACCCTACGAAAGAATCGGATAAATAACTATGCCCTGACGCCACCTCATGGCTCGTTCGTTATTTTGCAGTAAATGCTAAGGGGGTATGTTCATTGAGCCGGAGAAAAAACGACTATGGGTCGAACCACTGAATCGGATCTGAAATTCGGTCTTGGTGACCTCCATACAATATTTTATGACCCTATGAAAGAATCGGATCAATAACTTTGCCCTGACGCCACCTCGCGGCCAGTTCGATATTTTGACATAATTGACAAAGGGGTATGCTCACTAAGCCGGAAAAAAAATTGAGTATGAGTCGAAGCACTGAATCGGATCAGAATTTCGGTCTTGGTGACCTCCATACAATATTTATGACCCTACGAAATAATCAGATCAGTAACTATGCCCTGACGCCGCCTCGTAGTTCGTTCGAAATTTTACCATTATTGCCATAGGGGTATGTTCACTGAGCCGGAGACAAAACTGAGTATAGATCGAACCACTGATTCGGATCAGAAATTCGGTCTTGGTGACCTACAATCAATTTTTCATGACTCTAAGAAAAAATCAAATCAATAACTATGCCCTGACGCCACCTCGCTGCCCGTTCGAAATTTTTCCATAATTGCCAAAAGGGTATGTTCACTGAGCCGGAGAAAAAACTGAGTATCGGTCGAACCACTGAAACGGACCATAAATTCGGTCTTGGTGACCTCCATTCAATATTTTATGATCCTACGAAATAATCGGATCAATAACAATGCCCTGACGCCGCCTCGCGGTTCGTTCGAAATTTTACCATTATTGCCAACAGGGTAAGTTTACTGAGCCGGAGAAAGACTGAGTATGGGACGGACCACTGAATCGGATCAGAAACTCGGTCTTGGTGACCTCCATTCAATATTTTATGACCCTACGAAAGAATCGGATCAATAACTATGCCCTGACGCCACCTCGCGGCCCGTTCGATATTTTGCCGTAACTGCCAAAGGGGTATGCTCACTGAGCCGGAGAAAGACTGAGTATCGGGTCAAACCACGGAATCGGATTAGAAATTCGGTCTTGGTGACCTCCATACAATATTTTATGACCCTACGAAAGAATCAGATCAATAACTATGCCCTGATGCCACCTCGTGGCTCGTTCGAAATTTTGCAGTAATTGCTAAAGGGGTATGTTCATTGAGCCGGAGAAAAAAACTGACTATGGGTCGAACCACTGAATCGGATCAGAAATTCGGTCTTGGTGACCTCCATACAATATTTTATGACCATACGAAATAATCGGATTAATAACCATGCCCTGACGCCGCCTCGTAGTTCGTTCGAAATTTTTGCAATATTGCCATAGGGGTATGTTCACTGAGCCGGAGAAAATACTGAGTATAGATCGAACCACTGATTCGGATCAGAAATTCTGTCTTGGTGACCTCCAATCAATTTTTTATGACACTAAGAAAAAATCATATCAATAACTATGCCCTGACGCCACCTCACTGCCCGTTCGAAAAACTGAGTGTGGGTCGAACCACTGAAACATACCATAAATTCGGTCTTGGTGACCTCCATTCAATAGTTTATGACCCTATGAAAGAATCGGATCAATAACAATGCCCTGACGCCGCCTCGCGGTTCGTTCGATATTTTGCAGTAATTGCCAAAGGGGTATGTTCATTGAGCCGGAGAAAAAATTGATTATGGGTCGAACCACTGAATTGGATCAGAAGTTCGGTCTTGGTGACCTCCATACTATATTTTATGACCCTACGAAAGAATCGGATCAATAACTATGCCCTGACGCCACCTCGTGGCTCGTTCGAAATTTTGCAGTAATTGCTAAAGGGGTATGTTCATTGAGCTGGAGAAAAAACTGACTATGGGTCGAACCACTGAATCGGATCAGAAATTCGGTCTTGGTGACCTCCATACAATATTTTATGACCCTACGAAAGAATCGGATCAATAACTATGCCCTGACGCCACCTCGCTGCCCGTTCGATATTTTGCCGTAATTGCCAAACGGGTATGCTCACTGAGCCGGAGAAAAAACTGAGTATGGGTCGAAGCACTGAATCGGATCAGAATTTCGGTCTTGGTGACCTCCATACAATATTTATGACCCTACGAAATAATCGGATCAATAACTATGCCCTGTCGCCACCTCGCAGCCCGTTCGAAATTTTTCCGTAACTGCCAAAGGGGAATGTTCACTAAGCCGGAGAAAGACTAAGGAGTGGTCAAATCATTGAATCGTATTAGAAATTCGGTCTTGGTGACCTCCATACAATATTTTATGACCCTACGAAAGAATCGGATCAATAACTATGCCCTGACGCCACTTCGCGGCCCGTTCGATATTTTGCCGTAATTGCCAATCGGGTATGCTCACTGAGTCGGAGAAAAAACTGAGTATGGGTCGAACCATTGAAACGGAACATAAATCTGTGTTGGTGACCTCCATTCAATATTTTATGACCCTATTAAAGAATCGGATCAATAACTATGCCCGGACGCCAGCTCGCGGCTCGTTCGAAATATTGCCGCAATTGCCTAAGGGGTATGTTGACTGAGCCGGAGAAAACTGAGTATGGGTCGAACCACTAAATAGGATTAGAAATTCGGTCTTGGTTACCTCCATACAATATTTAATGACCCTACGAAATAATTGGATCAATAACTATACCCTGACGCCACCTCGCTGCCCTGTCGAAATTTTGCCGTAATTTCCAAAGAGGTATGTTCACTGTGCCAGAGAAAGACTGAGTATGGGTTGAACCACTGAAACGGACCATAATTTCGGTCTTGGTGACCTCCATACAATATTTATGACCCTACGAAATAATCGGATCAATAACTATGCCCTAACGCCTTCTCGCAGCCCGTTCGAAATTTTTCCGTAACTGCCAAAGGGGAATGTTCACTAAGCCGGGGAAAGACTAAGGAGGGGTCAAATCACTGAATCGTATTAGAATTTCGGTCTTGGTGACCCCCATACAATATTTTATTACCCTACGAAAGAATCGGACCAATAACTATGCCCTGACGCCACCTCGCGGCCCGTTCGATATTTTGCCGCAATTGCCAAACGGGTATGCTCACTGAGCTGGAGAAAAAACTGAGTATGGGTCCAACCAATGAAACGGAACATAAATCGGTCTTGGTGACCTCCATTCAATATTTTATGAACCTACGAAAGAATCGGATCAATAACTATGCCCTGACGCCACCTCGCGGCCCGTTCGATATTTTGCCGTAATTGCCAAAGGGGTATGCTCACTGAGCCGGAGAAAAAACTGAGTATGGGTCGAAGCACTGAATCGGATCAGAATTTCGGTCTTGGTGACCTCCATACCATATTTATGACCCTACGAAATAATCGGATCAATAACTATGCCCTGTCGCCACCTAGCGGCCCGTTCGAAATTTTTCCGTAACTGCCAAAGGGGAATGTACACTGAGCCGGAGAAAGACTGAGTATGGGTTGAACCACAGAAACGGACCATAATTTCTGTCATGGTGACCTCCATTCAATATTTTATGACCCTACGAAAGAATCGGATCAATAAAAATGCCCTGACGCCGCCCCGCGTTTCGTTCGAAATTTTACCATTATTGCCAAAGGGGTATGTTTACTGAGCCGGAGAAAGACTGAGTATCGGGTCAAACCACTGAATCGGATTAGAAATTCGGTCTTGGTGACCTCCATACAATATTTTATGACCCTACGAAAGAATCGGATCAATAACTATGCCCTGATGCCACCTCGTGGCTCGTTCGAAATTTTGCAGTAATTGCTAAAGGAGTATGTTCATTGAGCCGGAGAAAAAAACTGACTATGGGTCGAACCACTGAATCGGATCAGAAATTCGGTCCTCGTGACCTCCATTCAATAGTTTATTACCCTTCGAAAGAATCGGATCAATAACAATGCCATGACGCCGCCTCGCGGTTCGTTCGATATTTTGCAGTAATTGCCAAAGGGGTATGTTCATTGAGCCGGAGAAAAAACTGTTTATGGGTCGAACCACTAAATTGGTTCAGAAGTTCGGTCATGGTGACCTCCATACTATATTTCATGACCCTACGAAAGAATCGGATCAATAACTATGCCCTGACGCAGCCTCGTAGTTCGTTCGAAATTCTAGCATTGTTGCCATTGGGGTATGTTCACTGAGCCGAAGAAAAAACTGAGTATTGATCTAACCACTGATTCGGATCAGAAATTCGGTATTGGTGACCTCCAATCAATTTTTTATGACACTAAGAAAAAATCATATCAATAACTATGCCCTGACGCCACCTCCCTGCCCGTTCGAAATTTTTCCTTAATTGACAAAAGGGTATTTTCACTGAGCCGGAGAAAAAACTGAGTGTGGGTCGAACCACTGAAATGGACCATAAATTCGGTCTTGGTTACCTCCATACAATATTTATGACCCTACGAAATAATCGGATCAATAACTATGCCCTGACGTCGCCTCGCTGTTCGTTCGAAAATTTACCATTATTGCCATAGGGGTATGTTCACTGAGCCGGAGAAAAAACTGAGTATGGGTCGAACCACTGATTCGGATCAGAAATTCGGTCTTGGTGACCTCCGATCAATTTTTTATGACACTAAGAAAAAATCATATCAATAACTATGCCCTGACTTCACCTTGCTGCCCGTTCGAAATTTTTCCGTAATTGCCTAAGGGGTATGTTCACTGAGCAGGAGAAAAAACCAACTATGGGTCGAACAACTGAATCAGATCAGAAATTCGGTCTAGGTGACCTCTATTCAATATTTTATGACCCTACGAAAGAATTGGAACAATAACAATGTCCTGACGCCGCCTCGCGGTTCGTTCGAAATTTTAGCATTATTGCCATAGGGGTATGTTCACTGAGCCAGAGAAAAAACTTAGTATAGATCGAACCACTGATTCGGATCAGAAATTCGGTCTTGGTGACCTCCAATCAATTTTTTATGACACTAAGAAAAAATCATATCAATAACTTTGCCCTGACGCCACCTTCCTGCCCGTTCGAAATTTTTCCTTAATTGACAAAAGGGTATTTTCACTGAGCCGGAGAAAAAACTGAGTGTGGGTCGAACCACTGAAACGGACCATAAATTCGGTCTTGGTGACCTCCATTCAATAGTTTATGACCCAACGAAAGAATCGGATCAATAACAATGCCCTGACGCCGCCTCGAGGTTCGTTCGATATTTTGCAGTAATTGCCAAAGGGATATGTTCATTGAGCCGGAGAAAAAACTGATTATGGGTCGAACCACTGAATTGGATCAGAAGTTCGGTCTTGGTGACCTCCATACAATATTTTATGACCCTACGAAAGAATCGGATCAATAACTATGCCCTGACGCCACCTCGTGGCTCGTTCGAAATTTTGCAGTAATTGCTAAAGGGGTATGTTCATTGAGCGGGAGAAAAAACAGACTATGGGTCGAACCACTGAATCGGATCAGAAATTCGGTCTTGGTGACCTCCATACAATATTTTATGACCCTACGAAAGAATCGGATCAATAACTATGCCCTGACGCCACCTCGCGGCCCGTTCGATATTTTGCCGTAATTGCCAAACGGGTATGCTCACTGAGCCGGAGAAAAAACTGAGTATGGGTCGAAGCACTGAATCGGATCAGAATTTCGGTCTTGGTGACCTTCATACAATATTTATGACCCTACGAAATAATCGGATCAATAACTATGCCCTGTCGCCACCTCGAGGCTCGTTCGAAATTTTTTCGTAACTGCTAAAGGGGAATATTCTCTAAGCCGGAGAAAGACTGAGGATGGGTCAAATCACTGAATCGTATTAGAAATTCGGTCTTGGTGACCCCCATACAATATTTTATGACCCAACGAAAGAATCGGATCAAGAACTATGCCCTGACGCCACCTCGCGGCCCATTCGAAATTTTTCCGTAACTGCCAAAGGGGAATGTTCACTGAGCCGAAGAAAAAATTGAGTATGGGTCGAACCACTGAAACGGAACATAAATCGGTGTTGGTGACCTCCATTCAATATTTTATGACCCTACGAAAGAATCGGATCAACAACTATTCCCGGACGCCAGCTCGCGGCCCGTTCGAAATATTGCCGCAATTGCCTAAGGGGTATGTTGACTGAGCCGGAGAAAACTGAGTATGGGTCGAACCACTAAATAGGATCAGAAATTCGGTCTTGGTTACCTCCATACAATATTTAATGACCTTACGAAATAATTGGATCAACAACTATACCCTGACGCCACCTCGCTGCCCGTTCGAAATTTTGCCGTAATTTCCAAAGAGGTATGTTCACTGAGCCGGAGAAAGACTGAGTATGGGTTGAACCACTGAAACGGATCATAATTTCGGTCTTGGTGACCTCCATTCAATATTTTATGACCCTACGAAAGAATCGGATCAATAACAATGCCCTGACGCCGCCCCGCGGTTCGTTCGAATCTTTACCATTATTGCCAAAGGGGTATGTTTACTGAGCCGGAGAAAGACTGAGTATCGGGTCAAACCACTGAATCGGATTAGAAATTCGGTCTTGGTGACCTCCATACAATATTTATGACCCTACGAAATGATTGGATCAATAACTATGCCCTGTCGCCACCTCACTGCCCGTTCAAAATTTTGCTAGTATTGCCAAAGAGGTATGTTCACTGAGCCGGAGAAAAAACTGAGGATGGGTCGAACCACTGAAACGGATTATAAATTCGGTGTTTGTGACCTCAATACAATATTTTATAACCCTACGAAATAATCGGATCAATAACTATACCCTGACGCCACCTCGCTGCCCGTTCGAAATTTGCCGTAATTTCCAAAGAGGTATGTTCACTGAGCCGGAGAAAGACTGAGTATGGGTCAAATCACTGAATCGGATTAGAAATTCGGTCTAGGTGACCCCCATACAATATTTTATGACCCTACGAAAGAATCGGGTCAATACCTATGCCCTGACGCCACCTCGCGACCCGTTCGAAATTTTTCCGTAACTGCCAAAGGGGTATGCTCATGAGCCGGAGAAAAAACTGAGTATTGGTCGAAGCACTGAATCGGATCAGAATTTCGTTCTTGGTGACCTCCATACAATATTTATGACCCTACGAAATGATTGGATCAATAACTATGCCCTATCGCCACCTCACGGCCCGTTCAAAATTTTGCTAGTATTCCCAAAGAGATATGTTCACTGAGCCGGAGAAAAAACTGAGGATGGGTCGAACAACTGAATCGGATCAGAAATTCGGTCTTGGTGACCTCCATACAATATTTTAAGAACCTACGAAATAATCGGATCCATAACAATGCCCTGACGCCGCTCCGCGGTTCGTTCGAAATTTTACCATTATTGCCAAAGAGGTATGTTTACTGAGCCGGAGAAAGACTGAGTGTCGGGTCGAACAACTGAATCAGATCAGAAATTCGGTCTTGGTGACCTCCATACAATATTTTATGAACCTACGAAATAATCGGATCAATAACAATGCCCTGATGCCGCCCCGCGGTTCGTTCGAAATTTTACCATTATTGCCAAAGGGGTATGTTTACTAAGCCGGAGAAAGACTGAGTATAGGGTCAAACCACTGAATCGGATTAGAAATTCGGTCTTGGTGACCTCCATACAATATTTTATGACCCTACGAAAGAATCGGATCAATAATTATGCCCTGTCGCCACCTCTCGGCCCGTTCAAAATTTTGCTTGTATTGTCAAAGAGGTATGTTCACTGAGCTGGAGAAAAAACTTAGGATGGGTTGAACAACTGAATCGGATCAGAAATTCGGTCTTGGTGACCTCCATACAATATTTTATAACCCTACGAAATAATCGGATCAACAACTATGCCCTGACGCCGCCTTGCTGTTCGTTCGAAATTTTACCATTATTGCCATAGGGGTATGTTCACTGAGCCGGAGAAAGACTGAGTATCGGGTCAAACCACTGAATCGGATTAGAAATTCGGCCTTGGTGACCTCCATACAATATTTTATGACCCTACGAAAGAATCGGATCAATAACTATGCCCTGATGCCACCTCGTGGCTCGTTCGAAATTTTGCAGTAATTGCTAAAGGAGTATGTTCATTGAGCCGGAGAAAAAAACTGACTATGGGTCGAACCACTGAATCGGATCAGAAATTCGGTCCTCGTGACCTCCATTCAATAGTTTATGACCCTTCAAAAGAATCGGATCAATAACAATGCCATGACGCCGCCTCGCGGTTCGTTCGATATTTTGCAGTAATTGCCAAAGGGGTATGTTCATTGAGCCGGAGAAAAAACTGTTTATGGGTCGAACCACTAAATTGGTTCAGAAGTTCGGTCATGGTGACCTCCATACTATATTTCATGACCCAACGAAAGAATCAGATCAATAACTATGCCCTGACGCCACCTCGCGGCCCGTTTGATATTTTGCCGTAATTGTAAAAGGGGTATGCTCACTTAGCCGGAGAAAAAACTGACTATGGGTCGAACCACTTAATCGGATCAGAAATTCGGTCTTGGTGACCTCCATACAATATTTTATGACTCTACGAAATAATCGGATCAATAACAATGCCCTGACGCCGCCTCGTAGTTCGTTCGAAATTTTACCATTAGTGCCATAGGGGTATGTTCACTGAGCCGGAGAAAGACTGAGTATCGGGTCAAACCACTGAATCGGATTAAAAATTCGGTCTTGGTGACCTCCATACAATATTTTATGACCCTACGAAAGAATCGGATCAATAACTATGCCCTGATGCCACCTCGTGGCTCGTTCGAAATTTTGCAGTAATTGCTAAAGGAGTATGTTCATTGAGCCGGAGAAAAAAACTGACTATGGGTCGAACCACTGAATCGGATCAGAAATTCGGTCCTCGTGACCTCCATTCAATAGTTTATGACCCTTCGAAAGAATCGGATCAATAACAATGCCATGACGCCGCCTCGCGGTTCGTTCGATATTTTGCAGTAATTGCCAAAGGGGTATGTTCATTGAGCCGGAGAAAAAACTGTTTATGGGTCGAACCACTAAATTGGTTCAGAAGTTAGGTCATGGTGACCTCCATACTATATTTCATGACCCTACGAAAGAATCAGATCAATAACTATGCCCTGACGCCACCTCGCGGCCCGTTTGATATTTTGCCGTAATTGTAAAAGGGGTATGCTCACTTAGCCGGAGAAAAAACTGGCTATGGGTCGAACCACTTAATCGGATCAGAAATTCGGTCTTGGTGACCTCCATACAATATTTTATGACTCTACGAAATAATCGGATCAATAACAATGCCCTGACGCCGCCTCGTAGTTCGTTCGAAATTTTACCATTAGTGCCATAGGGGTATGTTCACTGAGCCGGAGAAAAAACTGAGTATGGGTCGAACCACTGATTCGGATCAGAAATTCGGTCTTGGTGACCTCCGATAAATTTTTTATGACACTAAGAAAAAATTATATCAATAACTATGTCTTGACGCCACCTTGCTGCCCGTTCGAAATTTTCCCGTAATTGCCAAAGGGGTATGTTCACTGAGCCGGAGAAAAAACTGAGTATGGGTCGAACCACTGAAACGGACCATAAATTCGGTCTTGGTGACCTCTATTCAATATTTTATGACCCTACGAAAGAATCGGATCAATAACAATGCCCTGACGCCGCCTCGTGGTTCGTTCGAAATTTTACCATTACTGCCAAAGGGGTATGTTCACTGAGCCGGAGAAAGAATGAGTATCGGGTCAAACCATTGAATCAGATTAGAAATTCGGTCTTGGTGACCTCCATACAATATTTATGACCCTACGAAATGATTGGATCAATAACTATGCCCTGCCGCCACCACACGGCCCGTTCAAAATTTTGCTAGTATTGCCAAAGAGGTATGTTCACTGAGCCGGAGAAAAAATAGAGGATGGGTCGAACAACTGAATTGGATCAGAAATTCGGTCTTGGTGACCTCCATACAATATTTTATGAACCTACGAAATAATCGGATCAATAACAATGCCCCGACACCGCCCCGCGGTTCGTTCGAAATTTTACCATTATTGCCAAAGGGGTATGTTTACTGAGCCAGAGAAAGACTGAGTATCGGGTCAAACCACTGAATCGGATTAGAAATTCGGTCTTGGTGACCGCCATACAATATTTTATGACTCTACGAAAGAATCGAATCAATAACTATGCCCTAACGCCACCTCGTGGCTCGTTCGAAATTTTGCAGTAATTGCTAAAGGGGTATGTTCATTGAGCCGGAGAAAAAACTATCTATGGGTCGAACCACTGATTCGGATCAGAAAATCGGTCTTGGTGACCTCCATACAATATTTTATGACCCTACGAAATAATCGGATCAATAACTATGCCCTGACGCCACCTCGTAGTTCGTTCGAAATTTTAGCATTATTGCCATAGGGGTATGTTCACTGAGTCGGAGAAAAAACTGAGTATAGATCGAACCACTGATTCGGATCAGAAATTCGGTCTTGGTGACCTCCAATCAATTTTTTATGACACTAAGAAAAAATCATATCAATAACTATGCCCTGACGCCACCTCACTGCCCTTTCGAAATTTTTCTCTAATTGCCAAAAGGGTATGTTCACTGAGCCGGAGAAAAAACTGAGTGTGAGTCGAACCACTGAAACGGACCATAAATTTTTGTCTTGGTGACCTCCATTCAATAGTTTATGACCCTACGAAAGAATCGGATCAATAACAATGCCCTGACGCCGCCTCGCGGTTCGTTCGATATTTTGCAGTATTTGCCAAAGGGGTATGTTCATTGAGCCGGAGAAAAAACTGTTTATGGTTCGAACCACTAAATTGGATTCGAAGTTCGGTCTTGGTGACCTCCATACTATATTTTATGACCCTTCGAAAGAATCGGATCAATAACTATGCCCTGACGCCACCTCGCGGCTCGTTCGATATTTTGCCGTAATTGCCATAGGGGTATGCTCACTGAGCCGGAGAAAAAACTGACTATGGGTCGAACCACTTAATCGGATCAGAAATTCGGTCTTGGTGACCTCCATACAATATTTTATGACCCTACGAAATAATCGGATCAATAACTATGCCCTGACGCCGCCTCGTAGTTCGTTTGAAATTTTACCATTATTGCCATAGGGGTATGTTCACTGAGCCGGAGAAAAAACTGAGTATGGGTCGAACCACTGATTCGGATCAGAAATTCGGTCTTGGTGACCTCCGATCAATTTTTTATGACACTAAGAAAAAATCATATCAATAACTATGCCCTGACGCCACCTTGCTGCCCGTTAAAAATTTTCCCGTAATTGCCAAAGGGGTATGTTCACTGAGCCGGAGAAAAAAATGAGTATGGGTCGAACCACAGAAACGGACCATAAATTAGGTCTTGGTGACCTCTATTCAATATTTTATGACCCTACGAAAGAATCGGATTAATAACAATGCCCTGACGCCGCCTCGCGGTTCGTTCGAAATTTTACCATTATTGCCAAAGGGGTATGTTCACTGAGCCGGAGAAAGATTGAGTATCGGGTCAAACCATTGAATCAGATTAGAAATTCGGTCTTGGTGACCTCCATACAATATTTATGACCCTTCGAAATGATTGGATCAATAACTATGCCCTGTCGCCACCTCACGGCCTGTTCAAAATTTTGCTAGTATTGCCAAAGAGGTATGTTCACTGAGCCGGAGAAAAAACTGAGGATGGGTCGAACAACTGAATCGGATCCGAAATTCGGCCTTGGTGATCTCCATACATTATTTTATGACCCTACGAAAGAATCGGATCAATAACTATGCCCTGACGCCACCTCGTGGCTCGTTCGAAATTTTGCAATAATTGCTAAAGGGGTATGTTCATTGAGCCGGAGTTAAAACTGACTATGGGTCGAACCACTGAATCGGATCAGAAATTCGGTCTTGGTGAACTCCATACAATATTTTATGACCCTACGAAAGAATCGGATCAATAACTATGCCCTTACGCCACCTCGTGGCTCGTTCAAAATTTTGAAGTAATTGCCAAAGGGGTACGCATACTGAGCCGGAGAAAAAACTGACTATGGGTCGAACCACAGAATCGGATCAGAAATTCGGTCTTGGTGACCTCCATACAATATTTTATGACCCTACGAAAGAATCGGATAAATAATATGCCCTGACGCCAACTCGCGACCCGTTCGATATTTTGCCGTAATTGCCAAAGGGGTATGCTCACTGAGCCGGAGAAAAAACTGAGTATGGGTCGAAGCACTGAATCGGAACAAAATTTCGGTCTTGGTGACCTCCATACAATTTTTATGACCCTACGAAATAATTGGATCAATAACTATGCCCTGTCGCCACCTCGCGGCCCGTTCGAAATTTTTCCGTAACTGCCAAAGCGGAATGTTCACTAAGCCGGAGAAAGACTGAGGATGGGTCAAATCACTTAATCGTATTAGAAATTCGGTCTTTGTGACCCCCATACAATATTTTATAACCCTACGAAATAATCGGATCAATAACTATGCTCTGACGCCACCTCGCGGCCCGTTCGATATTTTGCCGTAATTGCTAAAGGGGTATGTTCATTGAGTTGGAGAAAAAACTGACTATGGGTCGAACCACTGAACCGGATCAATAACTATGCCCTGACGCCAGCTCGCGGCCCGTTCGAAATTTTGCCGCAATTGCCTAAGGGGTATGTTGACTGAGCTGGAAAAAAAGTGAGTATGGGTTGAACCACTGAATAAGATCAGAAATTCGGTCTTGGTGACCTCCATACAATATGTTATCACCCTACGAAAGAATCGGATCAATAACAATGCCCTGACGCCGCCTCGCGATTCGTTCCATATTTTGCAGTAATTGCCAAAGGGGTATTTTCATTGAGCTGGAGAAAAAACTGATTATGGGCCGAACCACTGAATTGGATCAGAAGTTTGGTCTTGGTGACCTCCATACTATATTTTATGACCCTATGAAAGAATCGGATCAATAACTATGCCCTGACGCCACCTCGCGGCCCGTTCGATATTTTGCCGTAATTGCCAAATGAGTATGCTCACTGAGCCGGAGAAAAAACTGAGTATGGGTCGAAGCACTGAATCGGATCAGAATTTCGGTCTTGGTGACCTCCATACAATATTTTATGACCGTACGAAAGAATCGGATCAATAACAATGCCCTGACGCCACATCGCGGCCCGTTCGATATTTTGCAGTAATTGCCAAAAGGGTATGTTCATTGAGCCGGAGAAAAAACTGAGTATGGGTCGAAGCACTGAATCGGATCAGAATTTCTGTCTTGGTAACCCCCATACAATATTTTATGACCTTACGAAAGAATCAGATCAATAACTATGCCCAGACGCCACCTCGCGGCCCGTTCGAAATTTTTCCGCAACTGCCAAAGGGGTATGCTCACTGAGCCGGAGAAAAAAGTGAGTATGGGTTGAACCACTGAAACGGATCATAAATTCGGTTTCGGTGACCTCCATTCAATATTTTATGACCCTACGAAAGAATCGGATCAATAACTATGCCCTGACGCCAGCTCGCGGCCCGTTCGAAATTTTGCCGCAATTCCCTAAGGGGTATGTTGACTGAGCAGGAGTAAAAAGTGAGTATGGGTCGAACCATTGAATAAGATCAGAAATTCGGTCTTGGTGACCTCCATAAAATATGTTATCAATCTACGAAAGAATCGGATCAATAACAATGCCCTGACGCCGCCTCACGGTTCGTTCGAAATTTTACCATTATTGACAAAGGGGTATGTTCACTGAGCCCGAGAAAGACTGAGTATCGGGTCAAACCACTGAATCGGATTAGAAATTCGGTCTTGGTGACCTCCATACAATATTTGATGACCCTACGAAAGAATCGGATCAATAACTATGCCCTGACGCCACCTCGTGGCTCGTTCCAAAATTTTGCAGTAATTGCTAAAGGGGTATGTTAATTGAGCCGGAGAAAAAACTGACTATGGGTCAAACCACTAAATCGGATCAGAAATTCGGTCTTGGTAACCTCCATAAAATATTTTATGACCCTACGAAAGAATCGGATAAATAACTATGCCCTGACGCCACTTCGCGGCCCGTTCGATATTTTGCCGTAATTGCCAAAGGGGTACGCATACTGAGCCGGAGAAAAAACTGATTATGGGTCGAAGCACTGAATTGGATCAGAATTTCGGTCTTCGTGACCTCAATACAATATTTATGACCCTACGAAATAATCGGATCAATAACTATGCCTGTCGCCACCTCACGGCCCGTTCAAAATTTTGCTAGTATTGCCAAAGAGGTATGTTCACTGAGCCGGAGAAAGACTGAGTATGGGTCAAATAACAGAATCGGATTAGAAATTCGGTCTTGGTGACCCCCATTCATTATTTTATGACCCTACGAAAGAATCGGATCAATAACTACGCCCAGACGCAACCTCGCGGCCCGTTCGAAATTTTTCCGTAACTGCCAAATGGGAATGTTCACTGAGCCGGAGAAAAAACTGAGTATGGGTCGTACCACTGAAACGGATTATAAATTCGGTCTTGGTAACCTCCATACAATATTTTATGACAGTACGAAAGAATCGGATCAATAACTATACCCTGACGCCACCTCGTGGCCCGTTCGATATTTTGCCGTAATTGCCAAAGGGGTATGTTCACTGAGCCGGAGAAAGACTAAGTATCGGGTCAAACCACTGAATCGGATTAGAAATTCGATCTTGGTGACCTCCATACAATATTTATGACCCTACGAAATGATTGGATCAATAACTATGCCCTGTCGCCACCTCACGGCCCGTTCAAAATTTTGCTAGTATTGCCAAAGAGGTATGTTCACTGAGCCGGAGAAAAAACTGAGGATGGGTTGAACAACTAAATCGGATCAGAAATTCGGTCTTGGTGACCTCCATACAATATTTTATAACCCTACGAAATAATCGGATCAATAACTATGCCCTGACGCCGCCTCGCTGTTCGTTCGAAATTTTACCATTATTGCCATAGGGGTATGTTCACTGAGCCGGAGAAAAAACTAAGTATGGGTCGAACCATTGATTCGGATCAGAAATTCGGTCTTGTTGACCTCCAATCAATTTTTTATGACACTAAGAAAAAATCATATCAACAACTATGCCCTGACGCCACCTTGCTGCCCGTTCGAAATTTTTCCGTAATTTCCAAAGGGGTATGTTCACTTAGCCGGAGAAAAAACTGAGTATGGGTCGAACCACTGAAACGGACCATAAATTCGGTCTTGGTGACCGCCATTCTATATTTCATGACCCTACGAAAGAATCGGATCAGTAACCATTATTGCAAAACGGGTATGTTCACTGAGCCGGAGAAAGAATGATTATCGGGTCAAACCATTGAATCAGATTAGAAATTCGGTCTTGGTGACCTCCATACAATATTTATGACCCTACGAAATGATTGGATCAATAACTATGCCCTGTCGCCACCTCACGGCCCGTTCAAAATTTTGCTAGTATTGCCAAAGAGGTATGTTCACTGAGCCGGAGAAAAAATTGAGGATGGGTCGAACAACTGAACCGGATCAGAAATTCGGCCTTGGTGACCTCCATACAATATTTTATGACCCTACGAAAGAATCGGATCAATAACTATGCCCTGCCGCCACCTCGTGGCTCATTCGAAATTTTGCAATAATGGCTAAAGGGGTATGTTCATTGAGCCGGAAAAAAAACTGACTATGGGTCGAACCACTGAATCGGATCAGAAATTCGATCTTGGTGACCTCCATACAATATTTTATGACCCTACGAAAGAATCGGATCAATAACTATGCCCTGACGCCACCTCGTGGCTCGTTCGAAATTTTGCAGTAATTGCTAAAGGGGTATGTTTATTGAGCCGGAGAAAAAACTGACTATGGGTCGAACCACTGAATCGGATCTGAAATTCGGTCTTTGTGACCTCCATACAATATTTTAATACCCTACGAAAGATTCGGATCAATAACTATGCCCTGACGCCACCTCGTGGCCCGTTCGATATTTTGCCGTAATTGCCAAAGGGGTATGCTCACTAAGCTGGAGAAAGACTGAGGATGGGTCAAATCACTGAATCGTATTAGAAATTCAGTCTTGGTGACCCCGATACAATATTTTACGACCCTACGAAAGAATCGGATCAATAACTATGCCCTGACGCCACCTCGCGGCCCGTTCGATATTTTGCCGTAATTGCCAAAGGGGTATGCTCACTGAGCCGGAGAAAACACTTAGTATGGGTCGAAGCACTGAATCGGATCAGAATTTCGGTCTTGGTGACCTCCATACAATATTTTATGACCCTACGAAAGAATCGGTTCAATAACTATGCCCTGACGCCATCTCGCGGCCCGTTCGATATTTTGCCGTAATTGCCAAAGGGGTATGCTCACTAAGCCGGAAAAAAAGCTGAGTATGAGTCGAAGCACTGAATCGGATCAGAATTTCGGTCTTGGTGACCTCCAATCAATTTTTCATGACACTAAGAAAAAATCATATCAATAACTATGCCCTGACGCCACCTCGCAGCCCGTTCGAAATTTTTCCGTAATTGCCAAAAGGGTATGTTCACTGAGCCGGAGAAAAAAATGAGTATGGGTCGAACCACTGAAACGGACCATAAATTCGGTCTTGGTGACCTTCATTCAATATTTTATGACCCTACGAAAGAATCGGATTAATAACAATGCCCTGTCGCCGCCTCGCGGTTCGTTCGAAATTTTACCATTATTGCCAAAGGGGTATGTTTACTGAGCCGGAGAAAGACTGAGTATCGGGTCAAACCAATGAATCGGATTAGAAATTCGGTCTTGGTGACCTCCATACAATATTTTATGACCCTACGAAAGAATCGGATCAATAACTATGCCCTGAATCCACCTCGTGGCTTGTTCGAAATTTTGCAGTAATTGCTAAAGGGGTATGTTCATTGAGCCGGAGAAAAAACTGACTATGGGTCGAACCACTGAATCGGTTCAGAAATTCCGTCTTCATGACCTCCATACAATATTTTATGACCCTACGAAATAATCGGATCAATAACTATGCCCTGACGCCGCCTCGTAGTTTGTTCGAAATTTTACCATTATTGCCATAGGGGTATGTTCACTGAGCCAGAGAAAAAACTGAGTATAGATCGAACCACTGATTCAGATCAGAAATTCGGTCTTGGTGACCTCCAATCAATTTTTTATGACACTAAAAAAAATCATATCAATAACTATGCCCTGACGCCACCTCATCGCCCGTTCCAAATTTTTCCTTAATTGCCAAAAGGGTGTGTTCACTGAGCCGAAGAAAAAACTGAGTGTGGGTCGAACCACTGAAACGGACCATAAATTCGGTCTTGGTGACCTCCATTCAATAGTGTATGACCCTACGAAAGAATCGGATAAATAACAATGCCCTGACGCCGCCTCGCGATTCGTTCCATATTTTGCAGTAATTGCCAAAGGGGTATTTTCATTGAGCCGGAGAAAAAACTGATTATGGGTCGAACCACTGATTTGGATCAGAAGTTCGGTCTTGGTGACCTCCATACTATATTTTATGACCCTATGAAAGAATCGGATCAATAACTATGCCCTAACGCCACCTCGCGGCCCGTTCGATATTTTGCCGTAATTGCCAAAGAGGTATGCTCACTGACCCGGAGAAAAAACTGAGTATGGGTCGAAGCACTGAATCGGATCAGAATTTCGGTCTTGGTGACCTCCATACAATATTTTATGACCGTACGAAAGAATCGGATCAATAACAATGCCCTGACGCCACATCGCGGCCCGTTCGATATTTTGCAGTAATTGCCAAAGGGGTATGTTCATTGAGCCGGAGAAAAAACTGATTATGGGTCGAACCACTGAATTGGATCAGAAGTTCGGTGTTGGTGACCTCCATACAATATTTAATGACCCTACGAAATAATCGGATCTATAACTATGCCCTGACGCCACCTCGCTGCCCGTTCGAAATTTTGCCGTAATTGCCATAGGGGTATGTTCACTGAGCCGGAGAAAAACTGAGTATAGATCGAACCACTGATTCGGATCAGAAATTCGGTCTTGGTGACCACCAATCAATTTTTTATGACACTAAGAAAAAAATCATATCAATAACTATGCCCTGACTCCACCTCGCTGCCCGTTCGAAATTTTTCCGTAATTGCCAAAAGGGTATGTTCACTAAAACGGAGAAAAAACTGAGTATGGGTCGAACCACTGAAACGGACCATAAATTCGGTCTTGGTAACCTCCATTCAATATTTTATGACCCTACGAAAGAATCGGATCAATAACAATGCCCTGACGCCAGCTCGCGGCCGGTTTGAAATTTTGCCGTTATTGCCAAAGGGGTACGTTTACTGAGCCGGAGAAAGACTGAGTATGGGTCGAACCACCGAATCGGATCAGAAATTCGGTCTTGGTGACCTCCATACAATATTTTATGACCCGACGAAAGAATCGGATCAATAACTATGCCCTGAAGCCACCTCGCGGCCCGTTCGATATTTTGCCGTAATTGCCAAAGGGGTATGCTCACTGAGCCGGAGAAAAAACTGAGTATGGGTCGAACCACTGAAACGAAACCATAAATTCGGTCTTGGTGACCTCCATTCAATATTTTATGACCCTACGAAAGAATCGGATCATAACTATGCCCTGACGCCGCCTCGCGGTTCGTTTGAAATTTTACCATTATTGCCAAAGGGGTATGTTCACTGAGCCGGAGAATGACTGAGTATGGGTCGAACCACTGAATCGGATTAGAAATTCGGTCTTGCTGACCTCCATAAAATATTTTATGACCCTACGAAAGAATCGGTTCAACAACTATGCCCTGACGCCATCTCGCCGCCCGTTCGAAATTTTTCCGTAACTGCCAAATGGGTATGTTCACTGAGCTGGAGAAAAAACTTAGTATGGGTCCAACCACCGAATCGGATTATAAATTCTGTCTTGGTGACCACCATACAATATTTTATAACCCTAAGAAATAATCGTATCAATAACTTTGCCCTCATGCCACCTCGCGGCCCGTTCAGAATTTTGCCTTAATTGCAAAAGGGGTATGATCACTGAGACGGAGAAAAAACTGAGTATGGGTCGAACCACTGAATCGGATCAGAAATTTTACCATTATTGCCATAGGGGTATGTTCACTGAGACGGAGAAAAAACTGAGTATGGGTCGAACCACTGAATAGGATCAGAAACTTGGTCTTGGTGACCTCCATACAATATTTTATGACCCTACGAAAGATTCGTATCAATAACTATGCCCTGACGCCACCTCGCGGCCCGTTCAAATTTTTGCCAGTATTGCCCAAAAGGTATGGTCACAGAGCCGGGGAAAAAATTGAGGATGGGTCGACAACTGAATCGGATCAGAAATTCGGTCTTGGTGACCTCCATATAATATTTTATGACCCTACAAAAGAATCGGATCAATAAATATGCCCAGACGCCACCTCGTGGCTCGTTCGAAATTTTGCCGTAATTACAAAAGGGGTATGTTTATTGAGACGGAGAAAAAACTGACTATGGGTCGAACCACTGAAACGGATCGGAAATTCGGTCTTGGCGACCTCCATACAATATTTTATGACCCTACGAAAGAATTGGATCAATAATTTTGCCCAGACACCTGCTCGCGGCCCGTTCGAAATTTTGCCGCAATTGCCTAAGGGGTATGCTCACTGAGCCGGAGAAAAAACTGAGTATGGGTCGAACCACTGAATAGGATCAGAATTTCGGTCTTGGTGACCTCCATACAATATTTTATGACCCCTACGAAATAATCGGATCAATAACTATGCCCTGACGCCTCCTCGCGGCCCGTTCGATATTTTGCCGTCATTGCCAAAGGGGTATTCTCACTGAGCCGGAGAAAAAACTGAGTATGGGTCGAAGCACTGAATCGGATCAGAATTTCGGTCTTGGTGACCTCCATAAAATATTTATGACCCTACTAAATAATCGGATTAATAACTATGCCCTGACGCCGCCTCGCAGTTCGTTCGAAATTTTACCATTATTGCCATAGGGGTATGTTCACTGAGCCGGAGAAAAAACTGAGTATGGATCGAACCACTGATTCGGATCATAAATTCGGTCTTGGTGACCTCCAATCAATATTTTATGACCTTAAGAAAGAAACATATTAATAACTATGCCCAGACGCCACCTCGCGGCCCGTTCGAAATTTTTCCGTAATTGCCAAAGGGGTATGTTCACTGAGCCGGAGAAAAAACTGAGTATGGGTCGAACCACTGAAACGGACTATAAATTCGGTCTTGGTGACCTCCATTCAATATTTTATGACCCTAAGAAAGAATCGGATCAATAACTATGCCCTGACGCCGCCTCGCGGTTCGTTAGAAATTTTACCATTATTGCCAAAGGGGTATGTTTACTGAGCCGGAGAAAGACTGAGTATAGGTCGAACCACTGAATCGGATCAGAAATTCGGTCTTGGTGACCTCCATTCAATATTTTGTAACCCTACGAAAGAATCGGATCAAAAACTATACCCTGACGCCAGTTAGCGGGCTGTTCGAAATTTTGCCGCAATTGCCTAAGGTGTATGTTGACTGAGCCGGAGAAAAAACTGAGTATGGGTCGAACCACTGAATCGGATCAGAAATTCGGTCTTTGTGACCTCCATACAATATTTTATCACCGTACGAAAGAATCAGATCAATAACTATGCCCTAACGCCCCGTCGCGGTTCGTTCGAAATTTTACCATTATTGCCAAAGGGGTATGTTCATTGAGCCGGAGAAAGACTGAGTATGGGTCAAACCACTAAATAGGATTAGAAATTCGGTCTTGTTGACCCCCATACAATATTTTATGACCCTACGAAAGAATCGGATCAATAACTATGCCCTGACGCCACCTCGCTGCCCTTTCGAAATTTTGCTGTAATTGCCAAAGAGGTATGTTCACTGAGCCGGAGAAAGACTGAGTATGGGTCAAATCACTGAATTGGATTAGATATTCGGTCTTGGTGACCCCCATACAATATTTTATGACCCTACAAAAGAATTGGATCAATAACTATGCCCAGACGCCACCTCACGGCCCGTTCAAAATTTTGCTAGTATTGCCAAATAGGTATGTTCACTGAGCCGGAGAAAAAACTGAGGATGGGTCGAACAACTGAATCGGATCAGAAATTCTGTCTTGGTGACCTCCATTCAATATTTTATGACCCTACAAAATAATCGGATCAATAACTATACCATGACGCCGCCTCGCAGTTCGTTCGAAATTTTACCATTATTGCCAAAGGGGTAAGTTCACTGAGTCGGAGAAAGACTGAGTATGGGTCGAACAACTGAATCGGATCAGAAATTCAGTCTTGGTGACCTCCATTCAATATTTTATGACCCTACGAAAGAATCATATCAATAACTATGCCCTGACGCCACCTCGCGGTCCATTCGAAATTCTTCCATAATTGCTAAAGGGGTATGTTCACTGAGCCGGAGAAAAAACTGATTATGGGTCGAACCACTGAAACGGACCATAAATTCGGTCTTGTTAACCTCCATTCAATATTTTATGACCCTACGAAAGAATCGGATCAATAACTATGCCGTGACGCCAGCTAGCGGGCTGTTCGAAATTTTGCCGCAATTGCCTAAGGTGTATGTTCACAGAGCCGGAGAAAGTCTGAGTATGGGTGAAACCACTGAATCGGATTAGAAATTCGGTCTTGTTGACCCCCATACAATATTTTAGGACCCTACGAAAGAATGGGATCAATAACTATGCCCTGACGCCACCTCGCTGCCCGTTCGAAATTTTGCCGTAATTGCCAAAGAGGTACGTTCACTGAGCCGGAGAATGACTGAGTATGGGTCAAATCACTGAATCAGATTAGAAATTCGGTCTTGGTGACCCACATACAATATTTTATGACCCTACGAAAGAATTGGATCAATAACTATGCCCAGACGCCACCTCGCGGCCCGTTCGAATTTTTTCCGTAACTGCCAAAGGGGAATGTTCACTGAGCCGTAGAAAATACTGAGTATGGGTCGAACCACTGAAACGGATTATAAATTCGGTGTTTGTGACCTCAATACAATATTTTATAACCCTAAGAAAGAATCATATCAATAACTATGCCCTGACGCCACCTCGCGGCCCGTTCAAAATTTTTCCGTAATTGCCAAAGGGGTATGTTCACTGAGCCGGAGAAAAAACTGATTATGGGTCGAACCACTGAAACGGACCATAAATTCGGTCTTGTTAACCTCCATTCAATATTTTATGACCCTACGAAAGAATCGGATCAATAACTATGCCCTGACGCCAGCTAGCGGGCTGTTCGAAATTTTGCCGCAATTGCCTAAGGTGTATGTTCACTGAGCTGGAGAAAAAACTGATTATGGGTCGAACCACTGAAACGGACCATAAATTCGGTCTTAGTGATCTCCATTCAATATTTTATGACCCTACGAAAGAATCGGATCAATAACTATGCCCTGACGCCACCTCGCGGCCCGTTCGAAATTTTTCTGTAACTGCCAAAGGGGAATGTTCACTGAGCCGGAGAAAAAATTGAGTATGGGTCGAACCACTAAAACGGATCATAAATTCGGTCTTGGTGACCTCCATTCAATATTCTATGACCTTACGAAAAAATCGGATCAATAACTATGCCCTGACGCCAGCTCGTGGCCCGTTCGAAATTTTGCCGCAATTGCCTAAGGGGTATGTTGACTGAGCCGGAGGAAAAACTGAGTATGGGTAAAGCCACTGAATCGGATTAGAAATTCGGTCTTGTTGACCCCCATACAATATTTTATGTCCCAACGAAAGAATCGGATCAATAACTATGCCCTGACGCCACCTCGCTGCCCTTTCGAAATTTTGCCGTAATTGCCTAAGAGGTATGTTCACTGAGCCGGAGAAAGACTGAGTATGGGTCAAATCACTGAATCGGATTAGAAATTCGGTCTGGGTGACCCCCATACAATATTTTATGACCTTACGAAAGAATTGGATTAATAACTATGCCCAAACGCCACCTCGCGGCCCGTTCGAAATTTTTCCGTAACTGCCAAAGGGGAATGTTTTCTGAGCCGGAGAAAAAATTGAGTATGGGTCGAACCACTGAAACGGATCATAAATTCGGTCTTGGTGACCTCCATTCAATATTTTATGACCCTACGAAAGAATCGGATCAATAACTATGCCCTGACGCCACCTCGCTGCCCGTTCGAAATTTTGCCGTAATTGCCAAAGAGGTATGTTCACTGAGCCGGAGAAAGACTGAGTATGGGTCGAAGCACTGAATCGAATCAGAATTTCGGTCTTGGTGACCTCAATACAATATTTATGACCCTTCGAAATAATCGGATCAATAACTATGCCCTGTCGCCACCTCACGGCCCGTTCAAAATTTTGCTAATATTGCCAAAGAGGTATGTTCACTGAGCCGGAGATAGACTGAGTATGGGTCAAATCACTGAATCGGATTAGACATTCGGTCTTGGTGACCCCCATACAATATTTTATGACCCTACGAAAGAATCGGATCAATAACTATGCCCAGACGCCACCTCGCGGCCCGTTCGAAATTTTTCTGTAACTGCCAAAGGGGAATGTTCACTGAGCCGGAGAAAAAATTGAGTATGGGTCGAACCACTAAAACGGATCATAAATTCGGTCTTGGTGACCTCCATTCAATATTCTATGACCTTACGAAAAAATCGGATCAATAACTATGCCCTGACGCCAGCTCGTGGCCCGTTCGAAATTTTGCCGCAATTGCCTAAGGGGTATGTTGACTGAGCCGGAGAAAAAACTGAGTATGGGTCGAACCACTGAATAAAATCAGAAATTCATTCTTGGTGACCTCCATACAATATTTTATCACCCTACGAAAGAATCGGATCAATAACAATGCCCTGACGCCGCATCACGGTTCGTTCGAAATTTTACCATTATTGCCAAAGGGGTATGTTCACTGAGCCGGAGAAAGACTGAGTATGGGTCAAACCACATAATCGGATTAGAAATTCGGTCTTGGTGACCTCCATTCAATATTTTATGACCCCTACGAAATAATCGGATCAATAACTATGCCCTGTCAGCACCTCAGGGCCCGTTCAAAATTTTGCCAGTATTGCCAAAGAGGTATATTCATTGAGCCGGAGGAAAAACTGAGGATGGGTCGAACAACTGAATCGGATCAGAAATTTGGTCTTTGTGACCTCCATACAATATTTTATGACCCTACTAATAATCGGATTAATAACTATGCCCTGACGCCGCCTCGCAGTTCGTTCGAAATTTTACCATTATTGCCATAGGGGTATGTTCACTGAGCCGGAGAAAAAACTGAGTTTGGATCGAACCACCGAGTCGGATAAGAAATTCGGTCTTGGTGACCTCCAATAAATATTTTATGACCCTAAGAAAGAATCATATCAATAACTATGCCTTGAAGCCACCTCGCGGCCCGTTCGAAATTTTTCCGTAACTGCCAAAGGGGAATGTTCACTGAGCCGGAGAAAAAATTGAGTATGGGTCGAACCACTGAAACGGACCATAAATTCGGTCTTGGTGACCTCCATTCAATATTTTATGACCCTACGAAAGAATCGGATCAATAACTATGCCCTGACGCCTGCTAGCGGGCTGTTCGAAATTTTGCCGCAATTGCCTAAGGTGTATGTTGATTGTGCCGGAGAAAAAACTGATTATGGGTCGAACTACTGAATCGGATAAGAAATTCGGTCTTGGAGACCTCCATACAATATTTTATCACCCTACGAAAGAATCAGATCAATAGCTTTGCCCTAACGCCGCCTCGCGGTTCGTTCGAAATTTTACGATTATTGCCAAAGGGGTATGTTCACTGAGCCAGAGAAAGACTGAGTATGGGTCAAACCACTGAATCGGATTAGAAATTCGGTCTTGTTGACCCCATACAATATTTTATGACCCTATGAAAGAATCAGATCAATAACTATGCCTGACGCCACCTCGCTGCCCTTTCGAAATTTTGCCGTAATTGCCAAAGAGGTATGTTCACTGAGTCGGATTAGAAATTTTGTCTTGGTGACCCCAATACAATATTTTATGACCCTACGAAAGAATTGGATCAATAACTATGCCCAGACGCCACCTCGCGGCCCGTTCGAAATTTTGCCGTAATTGCCAAAGAGGTACTTTCACTGAGCCGGAGAAAGACTGAGTATGGTTCAAACCACTGAATCGGATTAGAAATTCGGTCTTGGTGACCCCCATACAATATTTTATGACTCTACGAAAGAATTGGATCAATAACTATGCCCAGACGCCACCTCGCGGCCCGTTCGAAATTTTTCCGTAACTGCCAAAGGGGAATGTTAACTTAGCCGGAGAAAAAATTTAGTATGGGTCGAACCATTGAAACGGATCATGAATTAGGTCTTGTTGACCTCCATTCAATATTTTATAACCCTAAGAAAGAATCATATCAATAACTATTCCCTGACGCCACCTCGCGGCCCGTTCGAAATTTTTCCGTAATTGCCAAAGGGGTATATTCACTGAGCCGGAGAAAAAACTGATTATGGGTCGAACCAATGAAACGGACCATAAATTCGGTCTTGGTGATCTCCATTCAATATTTTATGACCCTACGAAAGAATCGGATCAATAACTATGCCCTAACGCCAGCTAGCGGGCCGTTCAAAATTTTGCCGCAATTGCCTAAGGTGTATGTTCACTGAGCCGGAGAAAAAACTGAGTATGGGTCAAACCACTGAATCGGATTAGAAATTCGGTCTTGTTGACCCCCATACAATATTTTATGACCCTACGAAAGAATCGGATCAATAACTATGCCCTGACGCCACCTCGCTGCCCGTTCGAAATTTTGCCGTAATTACCAAAGAGGTATGTTCACTGAGCCGGAGAAAGACTGAGTATGGGTCAAATCACTGAATCGGATCAGAAATTCGCTCTGGGTGACCCCCATACAATATTTTATGACCCTACGAAAGAATTGGATCAATAACTATGCCAAGACGCCACCTCGCGGCCCGTTCGAAATTTTTCAGTAACTGCCAAAGGGGAATGTTCACTGAGCCGAAGAAAAAATTGAGTATGGGTCGAACCACTGAAACGGATCATAAATTCGGTCTTGGTGACCTCCATTCAATATTTTATGACCTTACGAAAAAATCGGATCAATAACTATGCCCTGACGCCAGCTCGTGGCCCGTTCGAAATTTTGCCGCAATTGCCTAAGGGGTATGTCGACTGAGCCGGAGAAAAAACTGAGTATGGGTCGAACCACTGAATAGGATCAGAAATTCGGTCTTGGTGACTTCCATACAATATTTTATCACCTTACGAAAGAATCGGTCAATAACAATGCCCTGACGCCGCCTCGCGGTTCGTTCGAAATTTTACCATTATTGCCAAAGGGGTATGTTCACTGAGCCGGAGAAATACTGAGTATCGGGTCAAACCACTGATTCGGATTATAAATTCGGTCTTGGTGACCTCCATACAATATTTTATGACCTTACGAAAAAATCAGATCAATAACTATGCCCTGACGCCACCTCGCGGCCCGTTCGAAATTTTTTCTGCAATTGCCTAAGGGGTATGTCGACTGGGCCGGAGAAAAAACTGAGTGTGGGTCGAACCACTGAATAGGATCAGAAATTCGGTCTTGGTGACCTCCATACAATATTTTATCACCTTACGAAAGAATTGGATTAATAACAATGCCCTGATGCCGCCTCGCGGTTCGTTCGAAATTTACCATTATCGTCTAAGGGGTATGTTCACTGAGCCGGAGAAAGACTGAGTATCGGGTCAAACCACTGATTCGGAATCGAAATTCGGTCTTGGCGACCTCCATACAATATTTTATGACCCTACGAAAGTATCGGATCAATAACTATGCCCTCACGCCAACTCGTGGCTCATTCGAATTTTTGCAGTAATTGCCAAAGGGGTATGTTCATTGAGCCGGAGAAAAAACTGATTATGGGTCGAACAACTAAATTGGATCAAAAGTTCGGTTTTGGTGACTTCCATACAATATTTTATGACCCTACGAAAGAATCGGATCAAAAACTATGCCCTGACGCCACCTCGCGGCCCGTTCGATATTTTGCCGTAATTGCCAAAGGGGTATGCTCACTGAGCCGGAGAAAAAACTGAGTATGGGTTGAAGCGCTTAATCGAATCAGAATTTCGGTCATGGTGACCTCCATAAAATATTTATGACCCTACGAAATGATCGGATCAATAAATATGCCCTGACGCCAGCTCGCGGCCCATTCGAAATTTTGCCGCAATTGCCTAAGGGGTATGTTGACTGAGCCGGAGAAAAAACTGAGTATGTGTCGAACCACTGAATAGGATCAAAAATTCGTTCTTGGTGACCTCCATACAATATTTTATCACCCTACGAAAGAATCAGATCAATAACAATGCCCTGACACCGCCTCGCGGTTCGTTCGAAATTTTACCATTATTGCCAAAGGGGTATGTTCACTGAGTCGGAGAAAGACTGAGTATGGGTCAAACCACAGAATCGGACTAGAAATTCGGTCTTGGTGACCTCCATACAATATTTTATGACCCCTACGAAATAATCGGATCAATAACTATGCCCTGTCAGCACCTCTGGGCCCGTTCAAAATTTTCCAGTATTGCCAAAGAGGTATATTCACTGAACCGGTGGAAAAACTGAGGATGGGTCGAACAACTGAATCGGATCAGAAATTCGGTCTTTGTGACCTCCATACAATATTTTATGACCCTACTAATAATCGGATTAATAACTATGCCCTGACGCCGCCTCGCAGTTCGGTCGAAATTTTACCATTATTGCCATAGGGGTATGTTCACTGAGCCGGAGAAAAAACTGAGTTTGGATCGAACCACCGAGTCGGATAAGAAATTCGGTCTTGGTGACCTCCAATCCATATTTTATGACCCTAAGAAAGAATCATATCAATAACAATGCCTTGACGCCACCTCGCGGCCCGTTCGAAATTTTTCCGTAACCGCCAAAGGGGAATGTTTACTGAGCCGGAGAAAAAAATTGAGTATGGGTCGAACCACTGAAACGGACCATAAATTCAGTCTTGGTGACCTCCATTCAATATTTTATGACCCTACGAAAGAATCGGATCAATAACTATGCCCTGACGCCAGCTAGCGGGCTGTTCGAAATTTTGCCTCAATTGCCTAAGGTGTATGTTGATTGAGCCGGAGAAAAAACTGATTATGGGTCGAACCACTGAATCGGATAAGAAATTCGGTATTGGTGACCTCCATACAATATTTTATCACCCTACGAAAGAATCAGATCAACAGCTATGCCCTAACGCCGCCTCGCGGTTCGTTCGAAATTTTACGATTATTGCCAAAGGGGTATGTTCACTGAGCCGGAGAAAGACTGAGTATGGGTCAAACCACTGAATCGGATTAGAAATTCGGTCTTGTTGACCCCATACAATATTTTATGACCCTACGAAAGAATCAGATCAATAACTATGCCTGACGCCACCTCGCTGCCCTTTCGAAATTTTGCCGTAATTGCCAAAGAGGTATGTTCACTGAGTCGGATTAGAAATTTGGTCTTGGTGACCCCAATACAATATTTTAGACCCTACGAAAGAATTGGATCAATAACTATGCCCGGACGCCACCTCGCGGCCCGTTCGAAATTTTGCCGTAATTGCCAAAGTGGTACGTTCACTGAGCCGGAGAAAGACTGAGTATGGGTCAAACCACTGAATCGGATTAGAAATTCGGTCTTGGGGACCCCCGTACTATATTTTATGACCCTACGAAAGAATTGGATCAATAACTATGCCCAGACGCCACTTGCGGCCCGTTCTAAATTTTTCCGTAATTGCTAAAGGGGAATGTTCACTGAGCCGGAGAAAAAATTGAGTATGGGTCGAACCACTGAAACGAATCATAAATTCGGTCTTGATGACCTCCAATCAATATTTTATGACCCTAAGAAAGAATCATATCAATAACTATGCCCTGACGCCACCTCGCGGCCCGTTCGAAATTTTTCCGTAATTGCCAAAGGGGAATGTTCACTGAGCCGGAGAAAAAACTGATTATGGGTCGAACCACTTAAAAGGGACCATAAATTCGGTCTTGGTGACCTCCATTCAATATTTTATGACCCTACGAAAGAATCGGATCAATAACTATGCCCTGACGCTAGATAGCGGGCTGTTAAAAATTTTGCCGCAATTGCCTAAGGTGTGTGTTCACTGAGCCGGAGAAAGACTGAGTATGGGTCAAACCACTGAATCGGATTAGAAATTCGGTCTTGTTGACCCCCATACAAAATTTTATAACCCTACGAAAGAATCGGATCAACAACTATGCCCTGACGCCACCTCGCTGCCCGTTCGAAATTTTGCCGTAATTGCCAAAGAGGTATGTTCACTGAGCCGGAGATAGACTGAGTATGGGTCAAATCATTGAATCGGATTAGAAATTCGGTCTTGGTGACCCCCATATAATATTTTATTACCCTACGAAAGAATTGGATCAATAACTATGCCCAGACGCCACCTCGCGGCCCGTTCGAAATTTTTCCGTAACTGCCAAAGAGGAATGTTCACTGAGCCGGAGAAAAAATTGAGTATGGGTCGAACCTCTGAAACGGATCATAAATTCGGTCTTGGTGACCTCCATTCAATATTTTATGACCATACGAAAGAATCGGATCAATAACTATGCCCTGACGCCACTTCGCGGCCCGTTCGAAATTTTGCCGCAATTGCCTAAGGAGTATGTCGACTGGGCCCGAGAAAAAACTGAGTGTGGATCGAACCACTGAATAGGATCAGAAATTCGGTCTTGGTTACCTCCATACAATATTTTATCACCATACGAAAGAATTGGATTAATAACAATGCCCTGGCGCCGCTTCGCGGTTCGTTCGAAATTTTACCATTATTGCCAAAGGGGTATGTTCACAGAGCCGGAGAAAGAATGAGAATCGGGTCAAACTACTGATTCGGATTAGAAATTCGGTCTTGGTGACCTCCATACAATATTTTATGACCCTACGAAAGTATCGGATCAATAACTATGCCCTAACGCCACCTCGTGGCTCGTTCGAATTTTTGCAGTAATTGCCAAAGGGGTATGTTCATTGAACCGGAAAAAAAACTTATTATGGGTCGAACCACTGAAACGGATCAAAAATTCGGTCTTGGTGACCTTCATACAATATTTTATGACCCTACGAAAGAATCGGATCAATAACTATGCCCTGACTCCACCTCGCGGCCGGTTCGATATTTTGCCGTAATTGCCAACGGGGTATGCTCACTGAGCCGGAGAAAAAACTGAGTATGGGTTGAAGCGCTGAATCGCATCAGAATTTCGGTTATGGTGACCTCCATAAAATATTTATGACCCTTCGAAATGATCGGATCAATAACTATGCCCTGACGCCAGCTCGCGGCCCGTTCGAAATTTTACCGCAATTGACTAAGGGGTATGTTGACTGAGCCGGAAAAAAAACTGAGTATGTGTCGAACCACTGAATAGGATCAGAAATTCGGTCTTGGTGACCTCCATACAATATTTTATCACCATACGAAAAAATCGGATCAATAACAATGCCCTGACAACGCCTCGCGGTTCGTTCGAAATTTTACCATTATTGCCAAAGGGGTATGTTCACTGAGCCGGAGAAAGACTGAGTATGGGTCAAACCACTGAATCGGATTAGAAATTCGGTCTTGTTGACCCCCATACAATATTTTATGACCCTACTAAAGAATCGGATCAATAACTATTCCCTGACGCCACCTCGCTGCCCTTTGGAAATTTTGCCGTAATTGCCAAAGAGGTATGTTCACTGAGCCGGAGAAAGACTAAGTACGGGTCAAATCACTGAATCGGATTAGAAATTCGGTCTTAGTGACCCCCATACAATATTTTATGACCCTACGAAAGAATCGGATCAATAACTATGCCCTGACGCCACCTCGCTGCCCGTTCGAAATTTTGCCGTAATTGCCAAAGAGATATGTTCACTGAGCCGGAGAAAGACTGAGTATGGGTCAAATCACTTAATCGGATTAGAAATTCGTTCTTGGTGACCCCCATACAATATTTTATGACCCTACAAAAGAATTGGATCGATAACTATGCCCAGACGCCGCCTCACGGCCCGTTCGACATTTTACCATTATTGCCAAAGGGGTATGTTCACTGAGCCGGAGAAAGACTGAGTATCGGGTCAAACCACTGATTCGGATTAGAAATTCGGGCTTGGTGACCCCCATACAATATTTTATGACCCTACGAATGAATGGGATCAATAATTATGCCCAGACGCCACCTCGCGGCCCGTTCGAAATTTTTCCGTAACTGCCAAAAGGGAATGTTCACTGAGCCAGAGAAAAAATTGAGTATGGGTCGAACCACTGAAACGGATCATAAATTCGGTCTTGGTGACCTCCATTCTATATTTTATGACCCTAAGAAAAAATTGGATCAATAACAATGCCCTGACACCACCTCGCTGCCCGTTCGAAATTTTGCCATAATTGCCACAGAAGTATGTTCACTGAGCCGGAGAAAGACTGAGTATGGGTCAAATCACTGAGTCGGATAAGAAATTCGGTCTTGGTGACCCCCATACAATATTTTATGACCCTACGAAAAAATTGGATCAATAACTATGCCCAGACGCCATCTCGCGGCCCGTTCGAAATTTTTCCGTAACTGCCAAAGGGGTATGTTCACTGAGCCGGAGAAAGACTGAGTATCGGGTCAAACCACTGACTCGGATCATAAATTCGGTCTTGGTGACCTCCATACAATATTTTATGACCCCTACGAAATAATCGGATCAATAACTATGCCCTGTCAGCACATCAGGGCCCGTTCAAAATTTTGCCAGTACTGCCAAAGAGGTATGTACACTGAGCCGGAGGAAAAACTGAGGATGGGTCGAACAACAGAATCGGATCAGAAATTCGGTCTTGGTGACCTACATACAATATTTTATGACCCTACCAAATAATCAGATTAATAACTATGCCTGACGCCGCCTCGCAGTTCGTTCGAAATTTTACCATTATTGCCATAGGGGTATGTTCACTGAGCCGGAGAAAGACTGAGAATCGGGTCAAACCGCTGATTCGGATCAGAAATTCGGTATTGGTGACCTCCAATCAATATTTTATGACCCTAAGAAAGAATCATATCAATAACTATGCCCTGACGCCACCTCGCGGCCCGTTCGAAATTTTTCCGTAATTGCCAAAGGGATATGTTCACTGAGCCGGAGAAAAAACTGAGTATGGGTCGAACCACTGAATTGGATCAGAAATTCAGTCTTGGTGACCTCCAATAAATTTTTATCACACTAAGAAAAAATCATATCAATAACTATGCCCTAACGCCACCTCGCTGTCCGTTCGAAATTTTTCCGTAATTGCCAAAGGGGTATGCTCACTGAGCCGGAGAAAAAACTGAGTATGGGTCGAAGCACTGAATCGGATCAGAATTTCGGTCTTGGTGACCTCCATACAATATTTATGATCCTAAGAAATAATCGGATCAATAACTATGCCCTGTCGCCACCTCACGGCTCGTTCAAAATTTTGCTAGTACTGCCAAAGAGGTATGTTCACTGAGCCGGAAAAAAAACTGAGGATGGGTCGAACACCTGAATTGGATCAGAAATTCGGTCTTGGTGACCTCCATACAATATTTAATGACCTTACGAAATAATCGGATCAATAACTATGCCCCGACGCCACCTCGCTGCTCGTTCGAAATTTTGCCGTAATTGCCAAATAGTTATGTTCACTAAGCCGGAGAAAGACTGAGTATGGGTCAAATCTCTGAATCGGATTAAAAATTCGGCCTTGGTGACCCCCATACAATATTTTATGACCCTACGAAAGAATCAGATCAATAACTATGCCCTGACGCCACCTCGCGGCCCGTTCGAAATTTTTCCGTAACTGCCAAAGGGGAAAGTTCACTGAGCCGGAGAAAAAACTGAGTATGGGTCGAACCACTGAAACGGATCATAAATTCGGTCTTGTGACCTCCATTCAATATTTTATTACACTACGAAAGGATTGGATCAATAACTATGCCCTGACGCCACCTCGCGGCCCATTCAATATTTTGCCGTAATTGCCAAAGTGGTATGCTCACTGAGCCGGAGAAAAAACTGAGTATGGGTTGAAGCACTTAATCGGATCAAAATTTAGGTCTTGGTGACCTCCGTACAATATTTATGACCCTACGAAATCATCGGATCAATAACTATGCCCTGACGCCAGCTCGCGGCCCGTTCAAAATTTTGCTAGTATTGCAAATGAGGAATGTTCACTGAGCCGGAGAAAAAACTGAGTATGGGTCAAACCACTGAATCAGATTAGAAATTCGGTCTTGTTGACCCCCATACAATATTTTATGACCCTACGATAGAATCGGATCAATAACTATGCCCTGACGCCGCCTCGCGGTTCGTTCGAAATTTTACCGTTATTGCCAAAGGGGCATGTTCACTGAGCCGGAGAAAGACTGAGTATCGGGTCAAACCACTGAATCGGATTAGAAATTCGGTCTCGGTGACCTCCATACAATATTTTATGACCCTACGAAAGAATCGGATCAATAACTATGCCCTAACGCCACCTCGTGGGTCGTTCGAAATTTTGCAGTAATTGCCAAAGGGGTATGTTTATTGAGCCGGAGAAAAAACTGACTATCGGTTGAACCACTGAAACGGATCATAAATTCGGTCTTGGTGACCTCCATTCAATATTTTATGACCCTACGAAAGAATCGTATCAATAACTACGCCCTGACGCCAGCTCGCGGCCCGTTCGAAATATTGCAGCAATTGCCTAAGGGGTATGTCGACTGAGCCGGTGAAAAAACTGAGTATCGGTCGAACAACTGAATAGGATCAGAAATTCGGTCTTGGTGACCTCCGTACAATATTTTATTACCTTACGAAAGAACCGGATCAATAACAATGCCCTGACGCCACCTCGCGGTTCGTTCGAAATTTTACCATTATTGTCAAAGAGGTATGTTCACAGAGCCGGAGAAAGACTGAGTATCGGGTCAAACCACTGATTTTGCTAGTATTGCCAAAGTGGTATGTTCACTGAGCATGAGAAAAAACTGAGGATGAGACGAACAACTGAATCGGATCAGAAATTCGATCTTGGTGACCTCCATACAATATTTTATAACCCTACGAAATAATCGGATCAATAACTATGCCTTGACGCCGCCTCGCTGTTTGTTCGAAATTTCACCATTATTGCCATAGGGGTATGTTCACTGAGCCGGAGAAAAAACTGAGGATGGGTCGAACACCTGAATTGGATAAGAAATTCGTTCTTGGTTACCTCCATACAATATTTAATGACCCTACGAAATAATCGGATCAATAACTATGCCCTGACGCCACCTTGCTGCACGTTCGAAATTATGCCATAATTGCCAAAGAGGTATGTTCACTAAGCCGGAGAAAGACTGAGTATGTGTCAAATCACTGAATCGGATTAGAAATTCGGTCTTGGTGACCCCCATAGAATATTTTATGACCCTACGAAAGAATCAGATCAATAACTATGCCCTGACGCCACCTCGCGGCCCATTCGAACTTTTTCCGTAACTGCCAATGGGGAATGTTCACTGAGCCGGAGAAAAAACTGAGTATGGGTCGAACCACTGAAACGGATCATATATTCAGTCTTGGTGACCTCCATTCAATATTTTATGACCCTACGAAAGAATCGGAACAATAACTATGCCCTGACGCCACCTCGCGCCCCGTTCGATATTTTGCCGTAATTGCCAAAGGGATATGCTCACTGAGCCGGAGAAAAAACTGAGTATGGGTCGAAGCACTGAATCGGATCAGAATTTCGGTCTTGGTGACCTCCGTACAATATTTATAAACCTACGAAATAATCGGATCAATAACTATGCCCTGTCGCCACCTCACGGCCCGTTCAAAATTTTGATAGTATTGCAAAAGAGGTATGTTCACTGAGCCGGAGAAAAAACTGAGTATGGGTCAAACCACTGAATCGGATTAGAAATTCAGTCTTGTTGACCCCCATACAATATTTTATGACCCTACAATAGAATCAGATCAATAATTATGCCCTGACACCACCTCGCTGCCCGTTAGAAATTTTGCCGTTATTGCCAAAGTGGTATGTTCACTGAGCCGGAGAAAGACTGAGTATGGGACAAATCACTGAATCGGATTAGAAATTCGGTCTTGGTGACCCCCATACAATATTTTATGACCCTACGAAAGAATTGGATCAATAACTATGCCCAGACACCACCACGCGGCCCGTTCGAAATTTTTTCGTAACTGCCAAAAGGGAATGTTCACGGAGCCGGAGAAAAAACTGAGTATGAAACGGATCATAAATTCGGTCTTGGTGACCTCCATTCAATATTTTATGACGCTACGAAAGAATCGGATCAATAACTATGCCCTGACGCCAGCTCGCGGCCCGTTCGAAATTTTACCGCAATTGCCTAAGGGGTATGTTGACTGAGCCGGAGAAAAAACTGAGTATGGGTCGAACCACTGAATAGGATCAGAAATTCGGTCTTGGTGACCTCCATACAATATTTTATCACCCTAAGAAAGAATCGGATCAATAACAATGCCCTGACGCCACCTCGCGGTTCGTTCGAAATTTTACCATTATTGCCAAAGGGGTATGTTCACTGAGCCGGAAAAGGACCGAGTATCGGGTCAAACCACTGAATCGGATAAGAAATTCGGTCTTGTTGACCTCCTAACAATATTTTATGATCCTACGAATGAATCGGATCAATAACTATGCCCTAATTCCACCTCGTGCCTCGTTCGATATTTTGTCGTAATTGCCAAAGGGGTATGCTCACAGAGCCGGAGAAAAAACTGAGTATGGGTCGAAGCACTGTATCGAATCAGAATTTCGGTCTTGGTGACCTCCGTACAATATTTATAAACCTACGAAATAATCGGATCAATAACTATGCCCTGTCGCCACCTCACGGCCCGTTCAAAATTTTGATAGTATTGCAAAAGAGGTATGTTCACTGAGCCGGAGAAAAAACTGAGTATGGGTCAAACCACTGAATCGGATTAGAAATTCAGTCTTGTTGACCCCCATACAATATTTTATGACCCTACAATAGAATCAGATCAATAATTATGCCCTGACACCACCTCGCTGCCCGTTAGAAATTTTGCCGTTATTGCCAAAGTGGTATGTTCACTGAGCCGGAGAAAGACTGAGTATGGGACAAATCACTGAATCGGATTAGAAATTCGGTCTTGGTGACCCCCATACAATATTTTATGACCCTACGAAAGAATTGGATCAATAACTATGCCCAGACACCACCACGCGGCCCGTTCGAAATTTTTTCGTAACTGCCAAAAGGGAATGTTCACGGAGCCGGAGAAAAAACTGAGTATGAAACGGATCATAAATTCGGTCATGGTGACCTCCATTCAATATTTTATGACGCTACGAAAGAATCGGATCAATAACTATGCCCTGACGCCAGCTCGCGGCCCGTTCGAAATTTTACCGCAATTGCCTAAGGGGTATGTTGACTGAGCCGGAGAAAAAACTGAGTATGGGTCGAACCACTGAATAGGATCAGAAATTCGGTCTTGGTGACCTCCATACAATATTTTATCACCCTAAGAAAGAATCGGATCAATAACAATGCCCTGACGCCACCTCGCGGTTCGTTCGAAATTTTACCATTATTGCCAAAGGGGTATGTTCACTGAGCCGGAAAAGGACCGAGTATCGGGTCAAACCACTGAATCGGATAAGAAATTCGGTCTTGTTGACCTCCTAACAATATTTTATGATCCTACGAATGAATCGGATCAATAACTATGCCCTAATTCCACCTCGTGCCTCGTTCGATATTTTGTCGTAATTGCCAAAGGGGTATGCTCACAGAGCCGGAGAAAAAACTGAGTATGGGTCGAAGCACTGTATCGAATCAGAATTTCGGTCTTGGTGACCTCCATACAATATTTATGACCCTACGAAATGATTGGATCAATAACTATGCCCTGTCGCCACCTCACGGCCCGTTCAAAATTTTGCTAGTATTGCCAAATAGGTATTTTCACCGAGCCGGAGAAAAAACTGAGGATGGGTCGAACAACTGAAACGGATCAGAACTTCGGTCTTGGTGACCTTCATACAATATTTTATGACCCTACGAAATAATCGGATCAATAACTATGCCCTGACGCCGCCTCGCAGTTCGTTCGAAATTTTTCCATTATTGCCATAGGGGTATGTTCACTGAGCCGGAGAAAAAACTGACTATGGGTCGAACCACTGAATCGGATCAAAAAATCGGTCTTGGTGACCTCCATACAATATTTAATAACCCTACGAAAGAATCGGATCAACAACAATGCCCTGACGCCGCATTGCCGTTCGTTCGAAATTTTACCATTACTGCCAAAGGGGTATGTTCACTGAGCCGGAGAAAGACTGAATATCGGGTCAAACCACTGAATTGGATTTAAAATTTGGTCTTGGTGACCCCCATACAATATTTTAACACCCTACGAAAGAATCGGATCAATAACTATGCCCTGACGCGACCTCGCGACCCGTTCGAAATTTTTCCGTAACTGCCAAAGGGGAATGTTCACTAAGCCGGAGAAAAAACTGAGTATTGCCACTGAATCGGATTTGAAATTCGGTCTTGGTGACCTACATTCAATATTTTATGACCTTACGAAAGAATCGGATAAATAACTATGCCCTGTCGCCACCTCAAGGCCCGTTCAAAATTTTGCTAGCATTGCCAAATAGGTATGTTCACTGAGCCGGAGAAAAAACTTAGGATGTGTCGAACTACTGAATCGGATCAGAAATTCGGTCTTGGTGACCTCAATACAATATTTAATGACCGTACGAAATAATCGGGTCAATAACTATGCCCTGACGCCGCCTCGCAGTTCGTTCGAAATTTTACCATTATTGCCATAGGGGTATGTTCACTGAGCCGGAGAAAAAACTGACTATGGGTCGAACCACTTAATCGGATTAGAAATTCGGTCTTGGTGACCCCCATACAATACTTTATCACCCTACGAAAGAATCGGATCAATAACTATGCCCTGACGCCAACTCGCGACCCGTTCGAAATTTTTCCGTAACTGCCAAAAGGGAATGTTCACTGAGCCGGAGAAAAAACTGAGTATGGGTTCAACCACTGAAACGGATCTTAAATTCGCACTTGGTGACCTTCATACAATATTTTATGACCCTACGAAAGAATCGGATCAATAACAATGCCCTGACGCCGCCTCGAGGTTCGTTCGAAATTTAACAAATATTGCCAAAGGGGTATGTTCACTGAGCCGGATAAAGACTGAGTATCGGGTCAAACCACTGAATCGGATTAGAAATTCGGTCTTGGTGACCTCCTTACAATATTTTATGACACTACGAAAGAATCGGAACAATAACTATGCCCTGACGCCACCTCGCTCGTTCGAAATTTTGCAGTAATTGCTAAACGGGTATGTTCATTGAGCCGGAGAAAAAACTGACTATAGGTCAAACCACCGAATCAGATCAGAAATTCGGTCTTGGTGACCTCCATACAATATTTTATGACCCTACGAAAGAATCGGATCAATAGCTATGCCCTAACGCCATCTCGCGGCTCGTTCGATATTTTGCCGTAATTGCCAAAGGGGTATGCTCACTGAGCCGGAGAAAAAACTGAGTCTAGGTCGAAGCACTGAATCGTATCAGAATTTCGGTCTTGGTGACCTCCATACAATATTTATGACCCTACGAAATGATTGGATCAATAACTATGCACTGTCGCCACCTCACGATCCGTCCAAAATTTTGCTAGTATTGCCAAGGTGGTATGTTCACTGAGCCGGAGAAAAAACTAAGGATGGTCGAACAACTGAATCGGATCAGTTCTGTCTTGGTGACCTCTATACAATATTTTATGAGCCTACGAAAGAATGGGATCAATAACAATGCCCTGACGCCGCCTCGAGGTTCGTTCGAAATTTTACTAATATTGCCAAAGGGGTATGTTCACTGAGCCGGAGAAAGACTGAGTATGGGTCAAATCACTGAATCGGATTAGAAATTCGGTCTTGGTGACCCCCTTACAATATTTTATGACCCTACGAAAGATTTGGATCAATAACTATGCCCTGACGCAATCTCGTGACCCGTTCGAAATTTTTCCGTAACTGCCAAAGGGGAATGTTCACTGAGCCGGAGAAAAAACTGAGTATGGGTCGAACCACTGAAACGGATCATAAATTCGGTCTTGGTGACCTCCATACAATATTTTATGACCCTACGAAAGAATCGGATCAATAACAATGCCCTGACGCCGCCTCGAGGTTCGTTCGAAATTTTACTAATATTGCCAAAGAGGTATGTTCACTGAGCCGGAGAAAGACTGAGTATCGGGTCAAACCAATGAATCGGATTAGAAATTCGGTCTTGGTGACCTCCATACAATATTTTATAACTATACGAAAGAATCGGATCAATAACTATGCCCTGATGCCACCTCGTGGCTCGTTCCAAATTTTGCAATAATTGCTAAAGGGGTATGTTCATTGAGCCGGAGAAAAAACTGACTATGGGTCGAACCACTGAATCGGATCAGAAATTCGGTCTTGGTGACCTCCATATAATATTTTATGACCCTACGAAAGTATCGGATCAATAACTATGCCCTGACGCCACCTCGCGGCCCGTTCGATATTTTGCCGTAATTGCCAAAAGGGTATGCTCACTGAGCCGAAGAAAGACAGAGTACGGGTCAAATCACTGAATCGGATTAGAAATTCGGTCTTGGTGACCCCCATACAATATTTTATGACCCAACGAAAGATTTGGATCAATAACTATGCCCTGACGCCATCTCGTGACCCGTTCAAAATTTTTCCGTAACTGCCAAAGGGAAATGTTCACTGAGCCGGAGAAAAAACTGAGTATGAGTCGAACCACTGAAACGGATCATAAATTCGGTCTTGGTGACCTCTATACAATATTTTATGACCCTACGAAAGAATCGGATAAATAACTATGCCCTGACGCCACCTCACGGCCCGTTCATAATTTTGCTAGTATTGCCAAATAAGTATGTTCACTGAGGCGGAGAAAAAACTGAGGATGGGTCGAACAACTGAATCGGATCAGAAATTAGGTCTTGGTGACCTCCATACAACATTTTATGACCCTACGAAAGAATCGGATCAATAACTATGCCCTGACACTACCTCGTGGCTCGTTCGAAATTTTGCAGTAATTGCTAAAGGGGTAAGTTCATTGAGCCGGAGAAAAAACTGACTATGGGTCGAACAACCGAATCATATCAGAAATTAGGTCTTGGTGACCTCCATACAATATTTTATGACCCTACGAAAGAATCGGATCAATAACTATGCCCTGACGCCACCTCGCGGCCCGTTCGATATTTTGCCGTAATTGCCAAAGGGGTATGCTCACTGAGCCGGAGAAAAACTAAGTCTGGGTCGAAGCAGTGAATCGGATCAGAATTTCGGTCTTGGTGACCTCCATACAATATTTATGACCCTACGAAATGATTGGATCAACAACTATGCCCTGTCGCCACCTCACGATCCGTACAAAATTTTGGTAGTATTGCCAAAGTGGTATGTTCACTGAGCCAAGGAAAAAACTGAGGATGAGTCGAACAACTGAATCGGATCAGAAATTCTGTCTTGGTGACCTCCATTCAATATTTTATGACCCTACAAAATAATCGGATCAATAACTATGCCCTGACGCCGCCTCGCAGTTCGTTCGAAATTTTACCATTATTGCCATAGGGGTATGTTCACTGAGCCGGAGAAAAAACTGACTATGGGTCGAACCACTTAATCGGATCAGAAATTCGGTCTTGGTGACCTCCATACAATATGTTATGACCCTACGAAAGAATCGGATCAATAACAATGCCCTGACGCCGCCTCGCAGCTCGTTCGAAATTTTACCATTATTGCTAAAGGGGTATGTTCACTGATCCGGAGAAAGACTGAGTATCGGGTCAAACCACTGAATTGGATTAGAAATTCGGTCTTGGTGACCCCCACACAATACTTTATCACCCTACGAAAGAATCAGATCAATAACTATGCCCTGACGCCAACTCGCGACCCGTTCGAAATTTTTCCGTAACTGCCAAAAGGGAATGTTCACTGAGCCGGAGAAAAAACTGAGTATGGGTTGAACCACTGAAACGGATCTTAAATTCGCACTTGGTGACCTTCATACAATATTTTATGACCCTACGAAAGAATCGGATCAATAACAATGCCCTGACGCCGCCTCGAGGTTCGTTCGAAATTTTACAAATATTGCCAAAGGGGTATGTTCACTGAGCCGGATAAAGACTGAGTATCGGGTCAAACCACTGAATCGGATTAGAAATTCGGTGTTGGTGACCTCCATACAATATTTTATGACACTACGAAAGAATCGGATCAATAACTATGCCCTGACGCCACCTCGCTCGGTCGAAATTTTGCAGTAATTGCTAAAGGGGTATGTTCATTGAGCCGGAGAAAAAACTGACTATAGGTCAAACCACCGAATCAGATCAGAAATTCGGTCTTGGTGACCTCCATACAATACTTTATGACCCTACGAAAGCATCGGATCAATAGCTATGCCCTAACGCCACCTCGCGGCCCGTTCGATATTTTGCCGTAATTGCCAAAGGGGTATGCTCACTGAGCCGGAGAAAAGACTGAGTCTAGGTCGAAGCACTGAATCGGATCAGAATTTCGGTCTTGGTGACCTCCATACAATATTTATGACCCTACGAAATGATTGGATCAATAACTATGCACTGTCGCCACCTCACGATCCGTCCAAAATTTTGCTAGTATTGCCAAAGTGGTATGTTCACTGAGCCGGAGAAAAAACTAAGGATGGGTCGAACAACTGAATCGGATCAGTTCTGTCTTGGTGACCTCCATACAATATTTTATGAGCCTACGAAAGAATGGGATCAATAACAATGCCCTGACGCCGCCTCGAGGTTCGTTCGAAATTTTACTAATATTGCCAAAGGGGTATGTTCACTGAGCCGGAGAAAGACTGAGTATGGGTCAAATCACTGAATTGGATTAGAAATTCGGTCTTGGTGACCCCCATACAATATTTTATGACCCTACGAAAGATTTGGATCAATAACTATGCCCTGACGCAATCTCGTGACCCGTTCGAAATTTTTCCGTAACTGCCAAAGGGGAATGTTCACTGTGCCGGAGAAAAAACGGAGTATGGGTCGAACCACTGAAACGGATCATAAATTCGGTCTTGGTGACCTCCATACAATATTTTATGACCCTACGAAAGAATCGGATCAATAACAATGCCCTGACGCCGCCTCGAGGTTCGTTCGAAATTTTACTAATATTGCCAAATAGGTATGTTCACTGAGCCGGAGAAAGACTGAGTATTGGGTCAAACCAATGAATCGGATTAGAAATTCGGTCTTGGTGACCTCCATACAATATTTTATAACCATAAGAAAGAATCAGATCAATAACTATGCCCTGATGCCACCTCGTGGCTCGTTCCAAATTTTGCAGTAATTGCTAAAGGGGTATGTTCATTGAGCCGGAGAAAAAACTGACTATGGGTCGAACCACTGAATCGGATCAGAAATTCGGTCTTGGTGACCTCCATATAATATTTTATGACCCTACGAAAGAATCGGATCAATAACTATGCCCTGACGCCACCTCGCGGCCCGTTCGATATTTTGCCGTAATTGCCAAAAGGGTATGCTCACTGAGCCGGAGAAAGACTGTGTACGGGTCAAATCACTGAATCGGATTAGAAATTCGGTCTTGGTGACCCCCATACCATATTTTATGACCCTACGAAAGATTTGGTTCAATAACTATGCCCTGACGCCATCTCGTGACCCGTTCGAAATTTTTCCGTAACTGCCAAAGGGAAATGTTCACTGAGCCGGAGAAAAAACTGAGTATGAGTCGAACCACTGAAACGGATCATAAATTCGGTCTTGGTGACCTCTATACAATATTTTATGACCCTACGAAAGAATCGGATAAATAACTATACCCTGTCGCCACCTCACGGCCCGTTCAAAATTTTGCTAGTATTGCCAAATAGGTATGTTCACTGAGCCGGAGAAAAAACTGAGGATGGGCCGAACAACTGAATCAGATCGGAAATTAGGTCTTGGTGACCTCCATACAATATTTTATGACCCTACGAAAGAATCGGATCAATAACTATGCCCTGACACCACCTCGTGGCTCGTTCGAAATTTTGCAGTAATTGCTAAAGGGGTAAGTTCATTGAGCCGGAGAAAAAACTGACTATGGGTCGAACCACCGAATCATATCAGAAATTAGGTCTTGGTGACCTCCATACAATACTTTATGACCCTACGAAAGAATCGGAAGAATAACTATGCCCTGACGCCACCTCACGGCCCGTTCTATATTTTACCGTAATTGCCAAAGGGGTATGCTCACTGAGCCGGAGAAAAACTGAGTCTGGGTCGAAGCACTGAATCGGATCATAATTTCGGTCTTGGTGACCTCCATACAATATTTATGACCCTACGAAATGATTGGATCAATAACTATGCCCTGTCGCCACCTCACAATCCGTCCAAAATTTTGCTAGTATTGCCAAAGTGGTATGTTCACTGAGCCAGAGAAAAAACTGAGGATGGGTCGAACAACTGAATTTGATCAGAAATTCTGTCTAGGTGACCTCCATTCAATATTTTATGACCCTACGAAATAATCGGATCAATAACTATGCCCTGACGCCGCCTCGCAGTTCGTTCGAAATTTTACCATTATTGCCATAGGGGTATGTTCACTGAGCCGGAGAAAAAACTGGCTATGGGTCGAACCACTTAATCGGATCAGAAATTCGGTCTTAGTGACCTCCATACAATATGTTATCACCCTACGAAAGAATCGGATCAATAACAATGCCCTGACGCCGATTCGCAGCTCGTTCGAAATTTTACCATTATTGATAAAGGGGTATGTTCACTGAGCCGGAGAAAGACTGAGTATCGGGTCAAATCATTGAATTGGATTAGAAATTCGGTCTTGGTGACCCCCATACAATATTTTATCACCCTACGAAAGAATCGGATCAATAACTATGCCCTGACGCCAACTCGCGACCCGTTCGAAATTTTTCCGTAACTGCCAAAGGGGAATGTTCACTGAGCCGGAGAAAAAACTGAGTATGGGTCGAACCACTGAAACGGATCTTAAATTCGCACTTGGTGACCTCCATACAATATTTTATGACCCTACGAAATGATCGGATCAATAACAATGCCCTGACGCCGCCTCGAGGTTCGTTCGAAATTTTACAAATATTGCCAAACGGGTATGTTCACTGAGCCGGAGAAAGACTGAGTATCTGGTCAAACCACTGAATCGGATTAGAAATTCGGTCTTGGTGACCTCCATACAATATTTTATGACAATACGAAAGAATCGGCTCAATAACTATGCCCTGACGCCACCTCGTGGCTCGTTCGAAATTTTGCAGTAATTGCTAAAGGGGTATGTTCATTGAGCCGGAGAAAAAACTGACTATAGGTCGAACCACCGAATCAGATCAGAAATTCGGTCTTGGTGACCTCCATACAATATTTTATGACCCTACGAAAGAATCGGATCAATAGCTATGCCCTGACGCAACCTCGCGGCACGTTCGATATTTTTTGCCGTAATTGCCAAAGGGGTATGCTCACTGAGCCGGAGAAAAAACTGAGTCTGGGTCGAAGCACTGAATCGGATCAGAATTGTAGGTTCCTGGACGGATCGTACACGGGATATCGCTAACAACGCAGGTGCGGAATCCCTGCGCAGGTAGTTACGAGTGTAGAGATAGAATCACACGAGCAATAAATCAAACACGTTATATTGATAACCGAACACGTGACTCACGGTCACAATTACAGAAGATGACACGTAACAATACGAAACACACTGAAACAAACCCTAAACGACCAACACAAACTGTTTCGTCTGAAACAGTTTATATACACGACAACTTCGCCATAGGCGAAGTTGTCAATAACTTCGCTGATTCAACAAGTTCGCCATAGCGAACTTGTTGACAACTTCGCGCATTACAAAATAATCATAAACAAAACATAATTACATTACAGACTCGATTACAAATGCTAGACTATGAACTACTGACACACATGTACCAACAGACTCCCCCTTGGCAGTAGCTTCATATCTTGATCTTCAAATCTTGAGTCTTGTAATCTTCACCTCTACGCGTGCGCCCCTTCTCTCACACATACCGACACTACCCTTTGATATTTCCTAGCTTGATCCTTCCAAGCAGGAATGTAGAAGATCTTCTTCTCGTTGAGCACTTTCAAATCAGCCTTCGATAGATTAACAAGATGCATCGGGTCGTACACCCGAAGTACTTCTTGTTCATCCTCATCTTCCATTACCGCCTCAGCTGTCTCACAATCCACGTACCACCATTTTAAATCTTTTAGGACGTTCTTGGGCATAACTTTCATCGGTACTTCTTTCAAATGACGAACTGGTTTATACTTCATAACCATCCATGGTTTGCCGTCAGCCCTCATTCCACGATCTTTGTCTTCTATCAACTTTCCTTTTTGAGGCTTTAGCAGTTCAAACTTTTTGTCTTTAATGGCTTCTTTCCAGACGATCTTCCCAATGATTCTTGCCATATCATCATTACTTCTATTGATCAGCCCCAATCTCGCTAAATCTTTCACCTCACATTCTGGTAAGGAATTCAGAGATCTCAACAATCTCTTAAAGTACTGAATGCCGTCGTACCGTTTGATCACAAATAGTTTCAGCTCTTTGTCGTACAACCAGCATATGATTCCTTTCTTTGACTCTGCATAGCCCTTTATATTATAAGTCTTTCTGAACATCGTTGGCACTGCAGGCTTCTTGGTTTTAACAAACCACTGAGCACAGCCTTCTTTCCAGTTCGGCTGCTCCTCCCATACTGTATCTTCTATCACGCTCTCATCCCCCAATTCTGATCTCTCAACAGCTGGAATCTCATGTTCCACTGAATCATCCACAATCTCACCTTCTTCTAATACATCTTCCACATTAATCTGTTCTCCTATCCTCTCAATCTCATCCATAGGCAACACGTCATCATCATCCATCAACTCATCGTCCTCCTCCTCATCCAACTCCTTCAACGCATCAATAACGTCTTCAACATCAGCGTCGTCATCCACAACTACAACATCATCACCAGCTGCATTTGTAGACTCCCCCTCAGTTGTGGAAGCTCCAAGAGCCTGAGAGGTTCTTGGCAGCTCATCACCTGCACCTGAAGGTGCATTGGGATCATCGTCATGATCTTCTCGTCTTTTCGTTCTCAACTCATCGCCCCTACACGTCTTCTCCCCCTGAGATGCCAAGTAATCCTTGAAGGCATCTATTATTCTTCCATGTTCAACCAGGAGGGCAGCTTGTAGTCGATTGGATTCCACTAGGCGGTCAATAGTCTTTGACTGTTCAGCAACAATCCGCTCTAGCGAAAGAATCCTCTCGGTATCTGAAGTAGGCAATGGAGTTGGTGGAACATCAGCAGAAGTGACCGCAGGTGGTACACTTGGTAACCCTGCAGTAGAAGTGATTGTCGACTCCACAAATCGTGCAACTACCACCGGTGGATTAAGCGGTTGAGGTGGTAGGGACACAATTGTTGGTGGCGACGTCTCGATCGCTGAAACCTGTGCAGTAGTAGGAATAAGAGACATACCAGATAAGGCAGGTGGAGCAAAACGTACTAGTCTTGAAGATTCTCCAGCTCCCGAACCTATCCCTCTCTGTTCTCTTCTTGAACGTCTTAGCACAATCTGTACTGCCTCCTCTTCATCCACTTCATCCTCATCCTCCTCCACAGTTCTCGGCCTCTTTCCCGTAGTCCGTTCCCGAGACACCATAAGTCTTCTTGCCTCAGCAAACGTCTCATCTAGATCAGAGTCAGCTACCGAAGTAGCTGCTCTGGTAACATCCATAAACTGAGGACCCGAGACATCCATATCAAACAAACCATGTCCACTAAAAGCAGCATCTAGATCAACGTGTTCAGCAGTGGACACAGCCTGAGATATAGTAGCTGGCACAGCAGCAGAAGATACAACAGGCGCAGCTGATGCAGCATGAGGTGCTGCCGCCTGATGTGGTTGCGGATCCCTGAACTCGTCCCCTCCTGCAGGAACATACTCCGGGTTAATGAGATACCCGAAAAGTGGAGTATGCCTGGGACGCCGCTCAGGGTTGCTACGAGTGCTCGACGTTCTGCACTGAGCAAAGATACGTTTTGTTACGCACTCAACGTATCTGATAGGGCGTCTTTGCGGTATAGACGGAGCGACATGATTAATAATCATTTGTAGAAACCGAGGATACATAATAAAACGCTCGCGCGCCGTCGCCCGTCTCTGACGATCAATCTCGTAAAAGATTAGCTGACTAAAAGAATATCTGCGGTTGTAAGTCAGCGCAATCATAGCCGATTGCATCGTCGCACCCATCCCGTCTGTTCCTGCCTTTCTGCCGGACATGCATACTATCAACACATGCATCAAAAAGCGCCATTGATCCAGCAGAAAGCCTTTCCTCCTCTGCGAGTCCCCCAGCGGACCCGAATAACCCATCCTTAAGTAAGCTCCGTCACGGAAAGGAGCTACGAACTCCGTTGGGTCGTCTCTCGTTTCATCACCGAACTGCAGAGCCAACCGTATGTCTTCCGAGGAAAACTGTATGTCTTGACCATTGACAGTTGCTCGCATCACTGGAGGCTCAGGTCTGCAATCATAATACACCGTCTGCCAGAAATCTTGAATGTTGGGCAGAGATATGGGTAGTGTATTAGTGATCGCGTGAAAAACTCGTGATCGTTGGAGAAATGTGATAATCTCCCTATAGTCTTCAACGCCTCGTGCGTCTGGATCCAAAGTGATGTATTGGTTATGGGCTGGGAAGAATTGTCGTTGCTCATCACCATCATCACCTCCAGCACCTCCAACAGCAGCCATATCTGCACAAAACAAATCAAGTTAGAGACCATATAACCATCTCACAAGTTCGCTGTGTACCATATGCGAAGTTGTGATGTACAGGCGAATTTAAAGGTGAGGCGAAGTTGGGAACAACTTCGCTTCATCTGTAAGTTCGTCTAAAATCTTATAAAAAATTTGAAATAGGCGAAGTTGTGTTCAAGGCGAAGTTATGGATAACTTCGCCATAGGCGAAATTAAGCTTCAAGCGAAGTTGTGGATAACTTCGCTGAAGGCGAACTTAAGCCACTGGCGAAGTTGAGAATAACTTCGCGTAAACCTTAACTTCGCCTGAATCTGAACCGGCGACTGTTCAGATTCAAACAAGGTTTATCCGATGTTTCGGACCGATTTAACGATCTAACAATGAAGTCCAACATATTTCAATGGTGTTAGGACGAAAAGGTCGTCCATGAACACGTAACGTGAGGTCGAAAAACTTGGTTTCTAAGGTTCGACGACCCGAGGTCTCGAACCGGGTAAAACTATAACGAGAAAGATAGGATGATATTGACTACACATACCACTAGTATAGTAGAAACAAGGAACACAAGATCGAAAACGAAAGTGAATAACAAGATCCGGATGTAATGGTTTTTAGAACAAGTTCGCCGGAAATTCGAAAAAAGTGATACTGTTACTGTTTACAATCCCTTATATAGGGCAGAGTTGGTTCAGGCGAAGTTACGCTTAACTTCGCCAAGGCGAAGTTAAGCACAACTTCGCCGAATTCAACAACTTCGCCCGTAATTTTCAAAATCAGCCCTTTAAGTTTGAATAATCTAGAATTTAACCTTATAAATTACCAAAAAGAGTTAAACAAATATGATCAAGACCTAGTAACCAACAATAAAATAATATAACTACAAAAACAAAAACAAAAAAAACTTAGAAAAATTTTAACGAAATAAGGGATCAAATTTCAGTCTAGTCAGGGACCACTACGTTTTAGAAAAGATCCTAACAGGAATCATACTAACGATGTGACTGTCACTTAGATCCGTGTTTAGCTGTATTATGACATAAAGACACAGGTTGTAAGCATGTAAATAACGTAAATGGTTTTCATCGTTTCTGTGATACGGATTAAGGTTCAGTTAAGCTCAAAAATTTAAGTTGGCAACATCTCAGAGATAATGATGTCTTCTATCTACTCTCAAAGCGTATTTGGCTATACCCAAGTCACCCCGAATTGACTTTGACCCATAATGTCCGATTATTTTGTAGATACACGATGTCTGCCTCCCGTTTTCTTCTAACTCCAGACTTGAGAAGTCTTGATTGTTACTATGTCTCAGAAGTATTTAAGAATATACACGTGTATATATATATATATATATATATATATATATATATATATATATTTTAAATCAACATTTTTATCGACTTCGGAGTACTAAATCACTGCAAGTCCCGAATCTGGATCACTGCAGTATCTTGACATGCTTTCTTCACGGGAATCAGAACACTCACGGGCTCGTGTATGACTGGGTAGTCGCTTTTCTGCCTATCCTTCGAAAAGATATGTATGAAGACATACAAAACTCTTAAGGAGTTTCCACGTAAATTCGAGTAAATTTAAGTTAGTATCACATACACTTTTACGCACCATAAAAATTACCATGACATACAATGACTGTTCTAAAGCCTTTTAAGCCTAATAACTTCACTAGTTAAGCACACACAATCAGTATATATATCATTTTCCAAGGTTGGATCAATTTTCTGTTAAACACAGCATAGAACTTCATACGAAGTAACAGACTTGAAAATTAATTTCATTTCCCCTAAAAAACTTTAAATTCAATCGCCCCAATCACGTCAAAGTCGTCAGGTAAACGGCTATCCTGAAGATCCAATGGATCAACTGGACCGACCACATACAAGTATGTGTCCTTCTTACTAAGTATGACCGACTAATTTTCAGCAACTGAAAGAACACACGTCATAGCTACCCCGGTCACTTTCAGTCTTCCGGTTAATGGCTATCCTCATTCTCTAAGTTGAAACGAGGACCAAAACATATCCTAGGATATGTCCATCAAACTGAGGTAACCGACTAATTTTAAGCAAAAATGACCCATGTTTTTTTTTTTTATTTAACAAAGACATGGTTACTCGGGATTGATCATCCCGTTTAGCTCAATTAGGTTTTGAAATCTGGATTTATCAAACGCTTTTGTAAACAAGTCAGCAAAATTTTCAAGTGTATCAACTTTTTCGATCTTTATCAGTTTCTTCTCAGCACAATCCCGTATGAAGTGATGACGAATGTCAATATGCTTAGTTTTACTGTGCTTCACGGGATTGTTAATTACTGAGATGGCGGCAGTGTTATCAATTAAAATAGGAGTAAGTAAGAAATTCAGACCATAGTCGCGCAATTGTTGCTGAATCCACAAAACCTGAGAGCAGCAGTTGGATGCTGCCATGTATTCAGCTTCGCATGTTGAAATTGCAACTGATGTCTGTTTCTTGCACTGCCAGGAAACTAATCTTCCTCCAAGAAACTGACAGCCTCCTGTTGTTGACTTCCGACTCTGATTACAGCCACCATAATCAGAATCTGTATACGCCACCAGTTCAACGTCTCCTCCCTTTGGGTACCACAACCCTAGTTTCGGCTTGCCCTTAAGATACCGCAAAATCCTCTTCACACCTTTCATGTGAGATTCCTTTGGGTTTGCCTGAAAACGAGCACAAAGACAAACAGAAAACATTATATCGGGCCTAGAAGCAGTTAAATACATTAATGAACCTATTATCGCCCGATACAGAGTAGGGTCCACATCTGCGTCACCATCTGATTCAGCGCCCAATTTGTGATTGACGCAGATTGGGGTGTCATATGGAGAACTGTCCTCCATCTTGAATCTTTTCAGCACATCATGAACATACTTTGTTTGATGAATGAACATCCCATCCTTCTTCTGATCAACCTGCAATCCTAGAAAGAAGGTTAGTTCACCCATAGCACTCATCTCGAATCGTTTCTTCATGACAGCCTCAAAATCCTGACACATGGATACTCTTGATGCAGCAAAAATGATATCATCCACGTAGACTTGAACCAGTAAGAAGTCACATCCTTCTCTCTTCACAAACAGCGTACTGTCAATCAATCCTCTTTCAAAACCATTTTCCAGCAAGTAGTCCGATAACGTTGAATACCAGGCACGAGGTGCCTGATGTAACCCATATAACGCCTTGCTCAACCTGTATACGTGATCCTGAAAGTCTGGGTCAGGAAAACCCGGAGGTTGCTCAACATACACAACCTCATCAACTTTTCCGTTTAGAAACGCACTCTTCACATCCAACTGAAATACCTTCATCTTTTTAAATGTAGCAAACGCCAAAAACAATCGAATCGCTTCTAACCGGGCAACAGGAGCAAACACCTCATTGTAATCAATACCCTCTTGCTGATTAAAACCTTTAACAACCAGCCTCGCCTTATTTCTCACGATAATTCCCTTATCATCTCTCTTGCACTTGAACACCCATTTCGTGCCTATAGCATGCACATTCTTTGGTTTTTCAACCAAAGTCCAAACTTCCATTTTTTCGAACTGAGCCAACTCTTCTTGCATGGCTTCGACCCACGAGCTGTCCTTTAAAGCCATTTGATAATTCTTTGGTTCAATTTGGCTTATAAAGCAGGAGTACAAACATTCATTCATTATACCTGTTTCTTTTATGCTTGAATAAACACAGGTGTGCTCATTCAGGCTACTTCTGGTTTGTACACCAGAGGACACATCACCTATAACATTCTCCAATGGGTGATCTTTGTGAATTCTCGTGGTCGGAACAGCACCGACATGCAAATTGTCCTCCAAGTTTGAAGAGATCTCATCTATGGTAGTTTCAGGCTGAGAGTGAAAAGGATTAATAAACTCATCTTCAGTTGAGGCCGCAGGGGTATCGATAGGGTTTGATGTGGAAGGCTGAGATCTTTCTGTCATCTGATGTTGCATTACCTCCTCTTCCTCATCAAATATCATCTTCGTCACTGCTCTTTCGTCTTCTTCAGAAAATTCCAAAGTAGGTACGTTAAACGACTTAAAAAGTTTAACATAGTCAAACAGCTCAGCAGGTCCATTGCTTGGTTTTGGCGGTTGGTAACTAGTAATGTCGGTGTTACAAACCACCTCCACCTTGCAAGTTGTCGTATTGAAGACCCGTCTGTTGGGAGTCCCAACAACATAACCGACTAGGATTCCCTCATCAGCTACTTCACCAAATTTCGAATTAGTCTTCAAAATTGAACAAGGAGACCCAAAAGGTTCAAGACCGCACAAGTTGGGCTTCCTTCCGTGCATAAGCTCGTAACAAGTTTTTCCAAGTCTCTTAACGGTTAACACCCGATTCAGAACATAGCAGGCTGTAGCAACTGCTTCAGCCCAGAACATCACAGGAAGTTTTGAGTCTGCCAGCATAGTTCTGGCTCCTTCAATCAACGTTCGGTTCTTCCTTTCAGCTACTCCGTTCTGTTGTGGAGTATACGGAGCGCTGTATTGATGCTCAATACCCTTCTGAAGACAAAAGATTTCCATCTCAAAGTTCTTGAACTCTGTCCCATTGTCGCTTCTGATGAATTTAACTGATTTACTCATGACGTTCTCGACTTTTGTAATTAGATTTTTCACCATCTGAGTAGTTTCGTCTTTCGTTTTCAGAAAATATACCCACGAGTATCGCGAGTAATCATCAGTTATCACCAAGCAGTAAGAAGTACCGCCTAGACTCTGTACATTCACCGGACCGAAGAGATCCATATGAAGTAGTTCTAGAGTACCAGTAATTGAGTTGATTGTCTTGGTGAGATGGCTTTTCTTGTGTTGTTTTCCCTTCTTGCATGCTATGCATTTATCTTCAAAGTTAAAACTCTTTAAGGGAACGCCCATCACAAGCCCATTTTTGACAATGAAGTTCATCTTACGAAGATGAATATGTCCCATTCTCCTGTGCCATAATTCTGATTCTGATTCGCTTGCCTTTGTCATTAAACAGGATTCTCCGGTGGCCATTTCAGTAGACCTCATATCCATTACGTATGTATTCGTTTCACGTGGAGCTTTCATTACTATCCATTCTTCTGGTATATGAAACCAGGCTTCAATACAATCGCTTCATTCTTAGTGAAATGGACAGTGTATTCTTTATCATAAATCTGCGACACACTCAGCAGATTGTGCTTTAATTCCTCCACAAAATTTACGTTTTCAAGTGTCATTCTCCCATTCGACACAGTTCCTCTACCGGTAATCCTTCCACCGCTTTCACCAGCAAAACTAACTCTTGCTCCCTGAACAGGTTTTAAATCTTGCAACAAGTGTTTGTTGCCCGTCATGTGCCTGGAACAGCCGCTATCTACAATCCAAAGATTGTTGGCAGCCCTGTTCAACTGTTCCTGCACAATAAAACAAAGAGTTAGAATCTTGGGACCCAAGACCAATTGGTCTTGGATCGATACATCCCGTACCCTGGCTTTCTCAAGTTAGCATCAGGATAATTTCTGTAAGTCCTGTTAGGGAATCTCCCTGCAGATTGAGTGTAATGCCTTCCAAACCTTTGAGAATTGAAAGTGTTATATCTTGTGGTTTGGTTGTAAAACTGAGGTTTGTTTTTATGAAAACTTGAATTCGATACATTTTGGCATTTTTTAAAGTTTTCATTTTTAGCAGTAGCATAATGACGCTTATACTCAGTTTTATTTGGCTTCACATCTCTAAATCTTGGTTTCAAAGGGCAATCTGCAACTAGATGTCCTAACTTGTTACATCTAAAGCAACATCGACTCTCCATTTTCTTGTCAAATGTTGGTTTGGATGTAGAGGCAGTGTTACCGGCCGTTCGTCTCACATAAGGTGGGACGTACGGATTGAGTGGAGAACTCTTTTTAGAAACTTTATTTTTATCTCCATCGATGGGTAAACCTACCTTCTCTTTTGTCTGACCAGATTCAGACAACTTATCCGAATCCGATGAGACTGGACTTGATACAGAAATATTCACACTAGAAACAGGCGAACTTGTTTCGCCACAGCTAACACTTGGTTCTACACTAGTAATTTTGATAGGAGTTGTCTGAGAAACCTCGAAATCAACAGATTTCTGAACACTTGGATTATAAGTATAGTTGTGGTTAAAGGGTGGTGGAACTTCGTGATATCCGATTCCTCCCCTCTTTGCAGAGGTACCTGGATCACTCATGAGGTGATCAAGGATTGCCGAGGAATTCCTGAACTGCTCAAGTTTGCGGTTCAGTTCCACCACCTTTACCTGGTGGTCAGCAATCTGTTTATCCCGATCAGCAATCACTTTAGTTTTTTCTTCCAAAACTTCATAACTAAGATCAATTATTTCAATTTTCTCAGCAAGTTTAAGCTTTAAGCTTTGAATGTCTTTTTCACATGCTTTTATTTTAATTTTATAACTTGTTTCTCTTGCTTTTGTAAAATGGTGATCTTCTTTGATAGTTTTAAAGTCAGCATCTAAATGGACGTACTGATCAGTCATAGTTGTTAGTTGCTCAGACAAATTTTCACAATTAGTACAAATATTTTTATTACTTACCTCGGAGCGAGTGTCCTTGTCATTTGCCATGAAAGCTGTTTCTTCTTCAATAGCTTTCTCAGTTCCATCAACCTTCTCACATTCTTTAACTTCAGTCTCAGCCATGTTTGCTTGCTCACCAGAACCACTTGAATGCAGGTTCCAGTTGTACTCACCTGCTTCTCTGGTCAACATGGCGTTAATCTCTCTGTTAATTCCAGAATGTTGTGTAGGCCGACCTTGTCCTCGTTCAACCCTCTCATTTCTGCATTCCTTGGCAAAGTGCCCGTACTGTTGACAATTATAGCACCTTACCTTGGATTTGTCGAACCCAGGCCGACCACCAACAAACTTTCTCCCAGTTTTGTTCATAAACCGTTTCACACGCCTCACAATCATTGCCATTTGCCATTGCAAGTCCATCTCCTCCAGATCATCAGCATCGATCTGGTCGTAATCCTCATCTAGTACAGCAGGGTCCACAATCTTCCCCTGGATGTAGTTTTCGTAGGAAGCAATAAATGATGCATAGACTGCAAACTGCTCTTCAGCAGATTTTACACTCATAGGCATCTTGGAATAACTATTGCTTGATGCATTTGCAGAAAAACTACTTGTGGATGCTTGAAGCTTTGAAGTACTAGATCCTCCAGCAACGAAACATACATCACCATTCGTGTTTACAGAAACGTTTCCTTCATGAGACGAGTCAGAACCTGACTCCCCTTTAGAGTAATAAGCAGCAGATTCAGGCCTCGAACTTGAGCCTGAGTTAACCTTTGCACCATACATACCAGGGTCTTGTATCTGATCTGTAGGTGTTTCTTTTCGAACCATATTAAGCTCATAAGTTCTGAGCTTGTTCACTGCCGTTTCAAGATCATAATTAGGAAAGTCTCTGTCTTCCCTCATAAGAACGGTGTACATTTCCCACTTCGGTGGGAGAGCATCGAGAAGTTTTTCAACGATCTCTTCTTCTCGGTAAGCAATCGAATAATTGCTAAGCTCTGTCATTAGATGATAGTATCTGGTGATAATATCATCCAGCGATTGGTTCTTCAAAAATTTGAAGACGGAGAACTGGGTCTTCAAAAGTTTTACCTTCGATGCACGGATACCCACATTCCCCTCGAATCTATTTTCAAGAGCATCCCAAAGCTCTCTTGTAGAAGTGTACTTTCGGAACGTATGGAGAACTTCTTGAGGAAGTGCCATTGTTATCGCAGCATGGGCCTTGCTTTCGGCCTCGTACATTTTCTTTTCTTCGTCCTCCATTTTGCTGTACTTCTTAACTACGTCACGGCCTTCGTATTGCATAGTAGGAGGGATATATCCATCCTGGATGCACACCCACATTTTGGCATCCTGGTATTTGATGTATTGGATGAATCTATCCTTCCATGCCACGAAGTCAGTTCCTTTCATCAGCCTCGGGGCCTTAGTGGCAGACCCCGCTTCTACTTCCATCTTGACCAAATCGGAGATATTGATCGACGACATCCTTGCAAAAACCTGAAAAACCTGGAAAAAACAAAAAAAATATTAAAACAGCTCAGTTGGCGAAGTTAAGAATAACTTCGCTTGAAGGTTAACTTCGCTGAAAGAGAACTTCGCTGAGATCTTAAATTCGCTTGAATTTGGCGAAGTTAAGAATAACTTCGCTTAGCTCTGGCGAACTTATGAGTTGAGCGAACTTGGGTATGAAGCGAAGTTGCGGATAACTTCGCTAAGGCGAACTTATGAAGTGAGCGAAGTTGTAGTTAACTTCGCTAATCCTTATATCTTCGCCAAAAACCCTAACTCCAGCGACGGCAACTTCGCCTGAAGAATGGTAACTTCGCCCGATGAACGGTAACTTCGCCCGATGAACAGGGAAGTTTGTTCAGATCTGTTTTCGTCAATCCAGCAGCTCCCGATCAATGCAAAGGCTTGAAAATGACTGTCAAGCACTAGCAAAACTCAATCCCAACAAAAACACGTCCCGCGAATAGGTCAAACGAGACGTTTTCTACACCCGCGTGAAATCCCGAACCTCACAATCGAGCCGATTGGCTCTGATACCAATTGTAGGTTCCTGGACGGATCGTACACGGGATATCGCTAACAACGCAGGTGCGGAATCCCTGCGCAGGTAGTTACGAGTGTAGAGATAGAATCACACGAGCAATAAATCAAACACGTTATATTGATAACCGAACACGTGACTCACGGTCACAATTACAGAAGATGACACGTAACAATACGAAACACACTGAAACAAACCCTAAACGACCAACACAAACTGTTTCGTCTGAAACAGTTTATATACACGACAACTTCGCCATAGGCGAAGTTGTCAATAACTTCGCTGATTCAACAAGTTCGCCATAGCGAACTTGTTGACAACTTCGCGCATTACAAAATAATCATAAACAAAACATAATTACATTACAGACTCGATTACAAATGCTAGACTATGAACTACTGACACACATGTACCAACAAGAATTTCGGTCTTGGTGACCTCTATACAATATTTATGACCCTACGAAATGATTGGATCAATAACTATGCACTGTCGCCACCTCACGATCCGTCCAAAATTTTGTTAGTATTGCCAAAGTGGTATGTTCACTGAGCCGGAGAAAAAACTAAGGATGGGTTGAACAACTGAATCGGATCAGTTCTGTCTTTGTGACCTCCATACAATATTTTATGAGCCTACAAAAGAATCGGATCAATAACAATGCCCTGACGCCGCCTCGAGGTTCGTTCGAAATTTTACTAATATTGCCAAAGGGGTATGTTCACTGAGCCGGAGAAAGACGGAGTATCGGGTCAAACCAATGAATCGGATTAGAAATTCGGTCTTGGTGACCTCCATACAATATTTTATGACCCTACGAAAGAATCGGATCAATAAATATGCCCTGACGCCACCTCGTGGCTCGTTCCAAATTTTCCAGTAATTGCTAAAGGGGTATGTTCATTGAGCCGGAGAAAAAACTGACTATGGGTCGAACCACTGAATCGGATCAGAAATTCGGTCTTGGTGACCTCCATACAATATTTTATGACCCTACGAAAGAATCGGATCAATAACTATGCCCTGACGCCACCTCGCGGCCCGTTCGATATTTTGCCGTAATTGCCAAAGGGGTATGCTCACTGAGCCGGAGAAAGACTGAGTATGGGTCAAATCGCTGAATCGGATTAGAAATTCGGTCTTGGTGACACCCATACAATATTTTATGACCCTACGAAAGATTTGGATCAATAACTATGCCCTGACGCCATCTCGTGACCCATTCGAAATTTTTCCGTAACTGCCAAAGGGGAATGTTCACTGAGCCGGAGAAAAAACTGAGTATGAGTCGAACCACTGAAACGGATCATAAATTCGGTCTTGGTGACCTCTATACAATATTTTATGACCGTACGAAAGAATCGGATAAATAACTATGCCCTGTCGCCACCTCACGGCCCGTTCAAAATTTTGCTAGTATTGCCAAATAGGTATGTTCACTGAGCCGGAGAAAAAACTGAGGATGGGTCGAACAACTGAATCGGATCAGAAATTAGGTCTTGGTGACCTCCATACAATATTTTATGACCCTACGAAAGAATCGAATCAATAACTATGCCCTGACACCACCTCGTGGCTCGTTCGAAATTTTGCAGTAATTGCTAAAGGGGTAAGTTCATTGAGCCGGAGAAAAAACTGACTATGGGTCGAACCACCGAATCATATCAGAAATTAGGTCTTGGTGACCTCCATACAATATTTTATAACCCTACGAAAGAATCGGATCAATAACTATGCCCTGACGCCACCTCGCGGCCCATTCGATATTTTGCCGTAATTGCCAAAGGGGTATGCTCACTGAGCCGGAGAAAAACTGAGTCTGGGTCGAAGCACGGAATCGGATCAGAATTTCGGTCTTGGTGACCTCCATACAATATTTATGACCCTACGAAATGATTGGATCAATAACTATGCCCTGTCGCCACCTCACAATCCGTCCAAAATTTTGCTAGTATTGCCAAAGTGGTATGTTCACTGTGCCAGAGAAAAAACTGAGGATGGGTCGAACAACTGAATCGGATCAGAAATTCTGTCTTGGTGACCTCCATTCAATATTTTATGACCCTACGAAATAATCGGATCAATAACTATGCCCTGACGCCGCCTCGCAGTTCGTTCGAATTTTTACCATTATTGCCATAGGGGTATGTTCACTGAGCCGGAGAAAAAACTGACTATGGGTCGAACCACTTAATCGGATCAGAAATTCGGTCTTGGTGACCTCCATACAATATGTTATGACCCTACGAAAGAATCGGATCAATAACAATGCCCTGACGCCGCCTCGCAGCTCGTTCGAAATTTTACCATTATTGCTAAAGGGGTATGTTTACTGAGCCGGAGAAAGACTGAATATCGGGTCAAACCACTGAATTGGATTAGAAATTCGGTCTTGGTGACCCCCATACAATATTTTATCACCCTACGAAAGAATCGGATCAATAACTATGCCCTGACGCCAACTCGCGACCCGTTCGAAATTTTTCCGTAACTGCCAAAGGGGAATGTTCACTGAGCCGGAGAAAAAACTGAGTATGGGTCGAACCACTGAAACGGATCTTAAATTCGCACTTGGTGACCTCCATACAATATTTTATAACCCTACGAAAGAATCGGATCAATAACAATGCCCTGACGCCGCCTCGAGGTTCGTTAGAAATTTTACAAATATTGCCAAAGGGGTATGTTCACTGAGCCGGAGAAAGACTGAGTATCGGTTCAAACCACTGAATGGATTAATAATTCGGTCTTGGTGACCTCCATACAATATTTTATGACACTACGAAAGAATCGGATCAATAACTATGCCCTGACGCCACCTCGTGGCTCGTTCGAAATTTTGCAGTAATTGCTAAAGGGGTATGTTCATTGAGCCGTAGAAAAAACTGACTATAGGTCGAGCCACCGAATCAGATCAGAAATTCGGTCTTGGTGACCTCCATACAATATTTTATGAACCTACGAAAGAATCGGATCAATAGCTATGCCTTGACGCCACCTCGCGGCCCGTTCGATATTTTGCCGTAATTGCCAAAGGGGTGTGCTCACTGAGCCGGAGAAAAAACTTAGTCTGGGTCGAAGCACTGAATCGGATCAGAATTTCGGTCTTGGTGACCTCCATACAATATTTATGACCCTACGAAATTATTGGATCAATAACTATGCACTGTCGCCACCCTCACGATCCGTCCAAAATTTTGCTAGTATTGCCAAAGTGGTATGTTCACTGAGCCGGAGAAAAAACTAAGGATGGGTCGAACAACTGAATCGGATCAGTTCTGTCTTGGTGACCTCCATACAATATTTTATGAGCCTACGAAAGAATCGGATCAATAGCTATGCCTTGACGCCACCTCGCGGCCCGTTCGATATTTTGCCGTAATTGCCAAAGGGGTATGCTCACTGAGCCGGAGAAAAACTGAGTCTGGGTCGAAGCACTGAATCGGATCAGAATTTCGGTCGTGGTGACCTCCATACAATATTTATGATCCTACGAAATGATTGGATCAATAACTATGCTCTGTCGCCACCTCACGATCCGTCCAAAATTTTGCTAGTATTTCAAAAGTGGTATGTTCACTGAGCTAGAGAAAAAACTGAGGATGTGTCGAACAACTGAATCGGATCAGAAATTCTGTCTTGGTGACCTCCATACAATATTTTATGACCCTACGAAAAAATAGGATCAATAACTATGCCCCGACGCCGCCTCGCAGTTCGTTCGAAATTTTACCATTATTGCCATAGGGGTATATTCACTGAGCCGGAGAAAAAACTGACTATGGGTCGAACCACTTAATCGGATTAGAAATTCGGTCTTGGTGACCTCCATACAATATGTTATGACCCTACGAAAGAATCGGATCAATAACAATGCCCTGACGCCGCCTCGCAGCTCGTTCGAAATTTTACCATTATTGCTAAAGGGGTATGTTCACTGAGCCGGAGAAAGACTGAGTATCGGGTCAAACCACTGAATTGGATTACAAATTCGGTCTTGGTGACCCCCATACAATATTTTATCACCCTACGAAAGAATCGGATCAATAACTATTCCCTGACGCCAACTCGCGACCCGTTCGAAATTTTTACGTAACTGCCAAAGGGGAATGTTCACTGAGCCGGAGAAATAACTGAGTATGGGTCGAACCACTGAAACGGATCTTAAATTCGCACTTGGTGACCTCCATACAATATTTTATGACCCTACGAAAGAATCGGATCAATAACAATGCCCTGACGCCGCCTCGAGGTTCGTTCGAAATTTTACAAATATTGCCAAAGGGGTATGTTCGTTGAGCCGGAGAAAGACTGAGTATCGGGTCAAACCACTGAATCGGATTAGAAATTCGGTCTTGGTGACCTCTATACAATATTTTATGACACTACGAAAGAATCGGATCAATAACTATGCCCTGACGCCACCTCGTGGCACGTTCGAAATTTTGCAGTAATTGCTAAAGGGGTATGTTCATTGAGCCGGAGAAAAAACTGACTATAGGTCGAACCACCGAATCAGATCAGAAATTCGGTCTTGGTGACCTACATACAATATTTTATGATCCTACGAAAGAATCAGATCAATTGCAATGCCCTGACGCCACCCTCGCGGCCCGTTCGATATTTTGCTGTAATTGCCAAAGGGGTATGCTCACTGAGTCGGAGAAAAAACTGAGTCTGGGTCGAAGCACTGAATCGGATCAGAATTTCGGTCTTAGTGACCTCCATACAATATTTATGACCCTACGAAATGATTGAATCAATAACTATGCACTGTTGCCACCTCACGATCCGTCCAAAATTTTGCTAGTATTGCCAAAGTGGTATGTTTACTGAGCCGGAGAAAAAACTAAGGATGGGTCGAACAACTGAATCGGATCAGTTCTGTCTTGGTGACCTCCATACAATATTTTATGAGCCTACGAAAGAATCGGATCAATAACAATGCCCTGACGCCGCCTCGAGGTTCGTTCGAAATTTTACTAATATTGCCAAAGGGGTATGTTCACTGAGCCGGAGAAAGACTGAGTATCGGGTCAAACCAATGAATCGGATTAGAAATTCGGTCTTGGTGACCTCCATACAATATTTTATGACCCTACGAAAGAATCGGATCAATAACTATGCCCAGACGCCACCTCGTGGCTCGTTCCAAATTTTGCAGTAATTGCTAAATGGTTATGTTCATTGAGCCGGAGAAAAAACTGACTATGGGTCGAACCACTGAATCGGATCAGAAATTCGGTCTTGGTGACCTCCATACAATATTTTATGACCCAACGAAAGAATCGGATCAATAACTATGCCCTGACGCCACCCTCGCGGCTCGTTCGATATTTTGCCGTAATTGCCAAAGGGGTATGCTCACTGAGCCGGAGAAAGACTGAGTATGGGTCAAATCACTGAATCGGATTAGAAATTCGGTCTTGGTGACCCCCATACAATATTTTATGACCCTACGAAAGATTTGGATGAATAACTATGCCCTGACGCCATCTCGTGACCCGTTCGAAATTTTTCCGTAACTGCCAAAGGGGAATGTTCACTGAGCCGGAGAAAAAACTGAGTATGAGTCGAACCACTGAAACGGATCATAAATTCGGTCTTGTTGACCTCTATACAATATTTTATGACCCTACGAAAGAATCGGATAAATAACTATGCCCTGTCGCCACCTCACGGCCCGTTCAAAATTTTGCTAGTATTGCCAAATAGGTATGTTCACTGAGCCGAAGAAAAAACTGAGGATGGGTCGAACAACTGAATCGGATCAGAAATTAGGTCTTGGTGACCTCCATACAATATTTTATGACCATACGAAAGAATCGGATCAATAACTATGCCCTGACACCACCTCGTGGCTCGTTCGAAATTTTGCAGTAATTGCTAAAGGGGTAAGTTCATTGAGCCGGAGAAAAAACTGACTATGGGTCGAACCACCGAATCATATCAGAAATTAGGTCTTGGTGACCTCCATACAATATTTTATAACCCTACGAAAGAATCTGATCAATAACTATGCCCTGACGCCACCTCGCGGCCCGTTCGATATTTTGCCGTAATTGCCAAAGGGGTATGCTCACTGAGCCGGAGAAAAACTGAGTCTGGGTCGAAGCACTGAATCGGATCAGAATTTTGGTCTTGGTGACCTCCATACAATATTTATGACCCTACGAAATGATTGGATCAATAACTATGCCCTGTCGCCACCTCACGATCCGTCCAAAATTTTGCTAGTATTGCCAAAGTGGTATGTTCACTGAGCCAGAGAAAAAACTGAGGATGGGTCGAACAACTGAATCGGATCAGAAATTCTGTCTTGGTGACCTCCATTCAATATTTTATAAGCCTACGAAATAATCGGATCAATAACTATGCCCTGACGCCGCCTCGCAGTTCGTTCGAATTTTTACCATTATTGCCATAGGGGTATGTTCACTGAGCCGGAGAAAAAACTGACTATGGGTCGAACCACTTAATCGGATCAGAAATTCGGTCTTGGTAACCTCCATACAATATGTTATGACCCTACGAAAGAATCGGATCAATAACAATGCCCTGACGCCGCCTCGCAGCTCGTTCGAAATTTTACCATTATTGCAAAAGGGGTATGTTCACTGAGCCGGAGAAAGACTGAGTATCGGGTCAAACCACTGAATTGGATTAGAAATTCGGTCTTGGTGACCCCCATACAATATTTTATCACCCTACGAAAGAATCGGATCAATAACTATGCCCTGACGCCAACTCGCGACCCGTTCGAAATTTTTCCGTAAACTCCAAAGGGGAATGTTCACTGAGCCGGAGAAAAAACTGAGTATGGGTCGAACCACTGAAACGGATCTTAAATTCGCACTTGGTGACCTCCATACAATATTTTATGAGCCTACGAAAGAATCGGATCAATAACAATGCCCTGACGCCGCCTCGAGGTTCGTTCGAAATTTTACAAATATTGCCAAAGGGGTATGTTCGCTGAGCCGGAGAAAGACTGAGTATCGGGTCAAACCACTGAATGGATTAATAATTCGGTCTTGGTGACCTCCCTACAATATTTTATGACACTACGAAAGAATCGGATCAATAACTATTCCCTGACGCCACCTCGTGGCTCGTTCGAAATTTTGCTGTAATTGCTAAAGGGGTATGTTCATTGAGCCGGAGAAAAAACTGACTATAGGTCGAACCACCGAATCAGATTAGAAATTCGGTCTTGGTGACCTCCATACAATATTTTATGACCCTACGAAAGAATCGGATCAATAGCTATGCCCTTACGCCACCTCGCGGCCTGTTCGATATTTTGCCGTAATTGCCAAAGGGGTATGCTCACTGAGCCGGAGAAAAAACTGAGTCTGGGTCGAAGCACTGAATCGGATAAGAATTTCGGTCTTGGTGACCTCCATACAATATTTATGACCCTACGAAATGATTGGATCAATAACTATGCGCTGTCGCCACCTCACGATCCGTCTAAAATTTTGCTAGTATTGCCAAAGTGGTATGTTCACTGAGCCGGAGAAAAAACTAAGGATGGGTCGAACAACTGAATCGGATCAGTCCTGTCTTGGTGACCTCCATACAATATTTTATGAGCCTACGAAAGAATCGGATCAATAGCTATTCCCTGACGCCACCTCGCGGCCCGTTCGATATTTTGCCGTAATTGCCAAAGGGGTATGCTCACTGAGCCGGAGAAAAACTGAGTCTGGGTCGAAGCACTGAATCGGATTAGAATTTCGGTCTTGGTGACCTCCATACAATATTTATGATCCTACGAAATGATTGGATCAATAACTATGCCCTGTCGCCACCTCACGATCCGTCCAAAATTTTGCTAGTATTGCAAAAGTGGTATGTTCACTGAGCCAGAGAAAAAACTGAGGATGGGTCGAACAACTGAATCGGATCAGAAATTCTGTCTTGGTGACCTCCATACAATATTTTATGACCCTACGAAATAATCGGATCAATAACTATGCCCTGACGCCGCCTCGCAGTTCGTTCGAAATTTTACCATTATTGATATAGGGGTATGTTCACTGAGCCGGAGAAAAAACTGACTATGGGTCGAACCACTTAATCGGATCAAAAATTCGGTCTTGGTGACCTCCATAAAATATGTTATGACCCTACGAAAGAATCGGATCAATAACAATGTGACAATCGTCAATTTCAGGTTAACTCCGTTAACTCAACTCCGTCAATTCAAACTTTAAGATCATTGAATCTATAACGCACACATCATTACATTTAAACTAGGGTTTAAATGACGCTTAACACTTACTACATGTGTAGTCTTTCGGGATTTGCACCGAAACGCAAACGAGTTGACGCAAACGATTGATAAATAAACGAAAAACGTCAAAACAATAATTATGTGATAATTATGTGTTAGACTTATGTGTTATGTGATAAAATGATTATAAACGTTAACTCAAGACGAAAACAAGCTAGTTAGGCTAGAAAAACAACACTTGAAAGTAGAGGGACTAGAGTGTAACTTGTATATCTATAAATATAACCTTAACACTTAACCCTAACTTATTATTATGAACCTACAAGCTCCGATCGGCCCCTCCCTTGCTCCCTCTTGGCTGCCGTCCACAAGCACACACACATACAAGCCCTAATCAAGTGTTTAATCCAAGAACTAGGTGCTAGGAAGGTATAATTGATCATCCTTTACCTTCTTGTTGTTTAATTTTGATGTTTAATGGGTTAATTAAGAACCCTAGGCAGCCGATTTTTATATGTATGTATGAGTTAACATGATGGTTGTTGAATTCATGATGATTGATAACTAGTATTGATGTTGTTGCTTGATTGATTGTTGTCTTTGATTTGAGTTAAAACACAAACCCTAATCTTGTATGTATGGTGTAATTGATATGCATGGATAGTGGTTGTAGTGTCTAGCATGTTATATGATTGATTTATGGTCCATAGATAGTTAAATTGTTGAGTTTTGATGTGAACAGATTCTGGACAGAATGTGTATACGATGTTTAAGTGACTGTAACGAAGTGTAAACGTGAAAATTGGTTGAGATTGTGGGTACTGCAGTAAACTAGGTTGAGTCTAGTTTCTATAAAGTATAAGTTTGTAATTTTTGGACAAGTAGAAGTTTACTTTTATGATTTTACAAAAACGTTGTGCAAAGCTGAGCTGTTAGACCTGCTGTTAGGTTATGTTGTAAATATTATATCTCATGAACTATGAGACCAATTGGGTTGGTTCCACTTCTGGAAGTTGACTCATTGAGTTAGGAACCAAACCCAAGTGGTCTTGAATTTATTGGATTTTTCGTTTAACGGAAATTGCAAATAACATTCTGTTGCGCATGAATCTGACTGATATGAGTTTACTGTAGTGTTTTGATCATTATGAGAAATCTATATGAAATAAAAATAAGATAAAATATGTTCTGGAAACCTAAGACATGTATGTTTCAGTGGTGATTTTTGGTGAATTAATTGAGATGATATGATCGGTGAAATAGTACAATCTTTCAAGTAGAAATTCTGTCACAGTGAAACTAGCTGCTGAGTTGTGTATAAATGCATGAAATATGATATTTCTTATATAATTGTTATGTTTTGACCAAAATACCCTTGCGGGGAATAGTTGCAAATTGATTGCCATGATTTGACCAAATTGCCCTTATGGGGAATAATGGCTAGTAATTGTTATTTGTTGACCAAAATGCCCTTACGGGGATAATTGCTAGTAAAGTATGTTATTAATACATGACACAAAAGTAATTGTTCACTCACGTATCGTATCACAATTGTACTTGTTTAAGTCACACACGATTCACAAACGAAACACGAAACATGTTACGTGCATAGGTATTATGTGCCGAGTCTAGAGACTCGTTAAACATACCGATACTTAGAAAATCTCTTTGTTATTTAGAACGCTAGAGAGTTTCTACGACGCGCATCACTTGGTGATCTAATTCGGGATATTCTTCGCAAACAGTGAGTTCACTTACCCCACTCTTAAACTGTTTTCAAACGTTTTTCACTTGGGGTAGATAACATACTCCGATAAACGCATTTTTGAGATAAACGCATATTTAAGATTTTGTTATAAATTATATATCACTTGTAAAGACTAAGCGGCAAACGTAACATTTGAAGTCCCACACATCGAACCGGTTAATATTTAGAATAGCGAGTCACTGTTGAGTAGTACTACTGGGTTTGACAAACCCCACCCGACGCTAAGCTCAACTGGAGGTTGAGTGGGTGTAATTTTGGCTAACACTTACCATGGTCTGGATTGACCTGGTGACGGGCACTTGATAAACAGTCAGCTTCGGTGTCGAACCACTTAGTAATACTTGTTGTATAGATGAGCTACCTATCGATATATAATTTGACATAACATTATCTGGTAACGCAAAACGCTGTAACGTGGTTACGCAAAACGCAAAACGCCGTAACGTGGTTACGCAAAACGCTTAAACGCCGTAACGAGGTTACGCAAAACACTTAACGTAAACGCTGAATGCAAACGCTAAACGATTTATCTTATATAACTTGTGAACTCACCAACCTTGTGTTGACACTTTTAGTATGTTATTCTCAGGTAGCCGAGGCGGGCGCGCGGTTTAGGAGCATGCATTAAATGAAAACACTTTTATTCTGCAAACTTATTTTTAACAGTTATCTTTGGTTTTAAGTCGTCCTGCGTGACGCAACTTTTGAATTAAGGTTTTTACGCTTCCGCACTTATTTGCATTTAAACGTTTTTATGGTTTGATTATAACTGATGATTCCGATTCTGCCAGTTCACACCCTCTGACGGTAAAACTCCGTGAGTGGATTTTGAGGGTGTGACAGATTGGTATCAGAGCCATTGGTTATAGCGAACTAGAAGCTGCATGCATACTAGACTATAACCGCGACGACCCATTAGTTATAATGATACGCACTGCATAGGTTTGTGTAGTCTTGAAATCTTATCTCTTTACCTATTTTCACTCATACGCGCGCGCATACACGGCTTACTTGTAGGAATGTCGACGCCACCCTCATCATCATCCGATTCGATGACGCATGCTCACGGGAAGGAACCTCAGTTACCTACCGCCTCGCCACCCCGCGTAGTCCCGGAACTCGAAGCTCCCGCACCTAAGAGGTACCGCCTATCCGGAGGCATTTACGAAAACGACGTTAGCTGGGATTGGTACCTTAACATGATCAGACGTATGGTCTATCGCAAACAAGTTCCCCCGTTGCCTCACCCGAACCACCCTGCTTATCCCAACACCCTACCACCCATAACCGAACCTGTAGAGAGAGTTCTCGCAGCTGTTGTTTCATGCTTGGAGCGTGACGTGGGTTACATGCGCTATACGAGGGAGAACGTTTCCAGAATGTTAAAAGACGGAACCGAGACTAAGGAGGAGATTGCCCGCATGGCAGCGGCAATGAAAGATATGCAAGAGACTAGTGAGCAACAGATGAAGGTTATGATGAAGATGCAAGCTGAGATGATAGATTTGAAAGAGCAACTCCAAGAAGCAAGGACCCGAACCGAGATAGCTCTAGAGCGTTGCGATGTCTTACAAATGCAACTTGCTCAGAATGCGACCGAACCTGAGGCAGAGCCTGAGGCCGAGCCTGAGGCCGACCCTGAGGCAGAGCCTGAGGCCGAGCCTGGGGCAGAGCCTGAAGTAGAACCTGAAGAAGATCCCGAAGAGGAGCCTGAGGAATATCCCGAGGAGGAACCCGAAGAGGAACCGGAGGAAGAACCGGCTGAGCCAGAGGCACACTCAGAGGTGTCCACAGACGATGTACAAATGTGCAGATCCTTGGATTGGAACAGGCTAACGCGATGAACTAGGAGGAGTTCAAAAGCATGATGCGAGAGGAGTACTTTCCGAGAGAAGAGATTTCAAAGTTAGAGTCAGAATTCTGGTCACTGAAGATGGTGGGCTCGGAAATTGAAGCCTACACTACTCGTTCTCACGAGTTGGCTGTGATGTGTCCGCGGATGGTGGATCCGCCGAGTAAGAGGATTGAAATGTACATTGATGGGTTAGCACCGCAGATTCAGGGCATGGTAACGTCTTCCAGACCAGCCACGATCCAACAAGCGATCCGTTTAGCTCACAAACTGACGGATCAGGCTGTGACCCAAGGTGCGTTACCACCTAGGGGTTCGACCACTAAAGCCCGTGACAACCCGAGTAATGACCACGTCAGCAACAGTAACAGTAACAGCAACAGCAACCCGAACAGCGGGAAGAGAAAGTTTGACAACACCAGATCTTCATCCTCGAACCTCCCACCGCAACAACACTACCGTAAGCCCGAGTTCACTCGGAGCTTTAACACTCAGAATCACAACAACAACAACAACAACGGTAGCGGGCAGGTTTCGAGCGGATATGCTGGGAAATATCCAAAGTGCAACAGGTGCAACTATCATTATGTTGGCCAGTGTGACCGTGTCAAGTGTCAAAGATGCCGAAAGATAGGTCACCAAGCGAAAGAATGTAGAGGAGACCTTGCGGCAAAGGGTGCTCCTAAGCCACCGATGACGACTAAGGGATGTTTTGAATGTGGGCAGGAAGGCCATTTCCGGAAAGATTGCCCCAAGCTGAAACAGAATGACAACAATGGGGGTAATGGAAGTGGCAGTAATGGTGGAGGAAATGGCAAAGGAAGAGCGTTTGTGATTGGATTGGGTCAAGCCCGCAATGATCCGCATGTGGTGTCTGGTAAGTTCCCTGTAAACGATTGTTTTGCTGCTGTTTTGTTTGACACTGGAGCTGATAGGAATTTTGTGTCGAAAGCCTTTAGCCAACTTTTAGACCTTACTCCAACCCCGTTAGATGCTAAGTTTCCTGTTGAATTAGCTGACGGTAAGACTATAATAACAACTCATATACTTGCGGGATGTAAGTTGAAACTGTCAGGTCATGTCTTTGACATCGATCTTATTCCTTTTACGCTTAGTAGTTTCGATGTCGTTGTCGGCATGGACTGGTTATCCGAGAACCGAGCGGAGATTATATGCCATGATAAGATAGTCCATATTACCACCCCTTCCGGCGAGATCATTTCGGTCCGAGGCGAGAGAAGCGGCATGACCACCAGCGTCATTACCCTTATGAAGGCACAGAAGTATCTACGAAAGGGTCATCCGGCAATTTTGGCGCAGATTGTTGAGAAACCCGCGGAGGAGAAACGAATTGAAGATATACCTGTTGTGCGAGACTTCCCGGAAGTTTTCCCAGAGGATTTGCCCGGACTCCCTCCTATTCATCAAGTCGAATTCCAAATCGAGTTGACACCCGGTGTAGCACCCATAGCACGAGCCCCGTATCGGCTCGCACCGGCGGAACTTCAGGAGTTGTCCACTCAGTTGCAAGATTTGTTGGATAAGGGTTTTATCCGACCTAGCTCATCGCCATGGGGAGCCCCTGTCTTGTTTGTCCGAAAGAAAGACGGGACTTTCCGCATGTGTATCGACTACCGGGAGTTGAACAAGGTGACGGTCAAGAACCGTTATCCTTTACCCCGAATTGATGATTTGTTTGACCAGCTTCAAGGATCGAGTTACTACTCGAAGATCGATCTGCGATCCGGTTACCACCAACTGAGAGTGCGCGAAGAAGATATCTCAAAGACGGCTTTCAGAACACAGTATGGTCACTACGAGTTTTGGTTATGCCTTTTGGCCTAACCAACGCACCAGCCGTATTTATGGATCTCATGAATCGAGTATGCAAGGCGTACCTCGACAAGTTTGTGATTGTTTTCATCGATGATATTCTCGTCTACTCCAAGAACGAGACTGACCACGAAGAGCACTTGAGGGTAATTCTGGAACTATTGAAGAAGGAACAACTGTATGCTAAACTCTCGAAATGTGAATTTTGGCTTCGCGAGGTTCACTTTTTAGGACATGTGATCAACGAGAATGGTATCCATGTCGATCCCGGTAAGGTAGAGGCCATCAAAAACTGGGAAGCACCTAAGACTCCGACTAAGGTGCGACAATTCCTAGGACTGGCCGGCTACTACCGGCGTTTCATCGAGGGATTTTCAAAAATTGCTCAACCCCTCACCGCTTTGACCCACAAGGGTACTAAGTACAACTGGGATGACGCGCAAGAATCCGCTTTTCAACTGTTGAAAACCAAGCTTTGTAGCGCCCCTATTTTAGCCCTCCCCGAGGGAACGGAAAATTTGGAGGTAGACTGTGACGCATCTATACAAGGTCTCGGTTGTGTGCTGATGCAACTCGAGAAGGTTATAGCCTACGCCCTCGACAACTACGGGTTCACGAGAAGAACTACACGACCCATGATTTGGAACTCGGAGCTGTGGTGTTTGCTCTTAAGACATGGAGGCATTACTTGTACGGTACCAAGTTTACCATTTACACCGACCACAAGAGTCTCCAACATATCTACGATCAGAAGGAGCTGAACATGCGACAGCGTCGTTGGGTCGAGCTGCTTAAAGATTATGATTGTTCCATCAAGTACCACCCTGGCAAGGCCAATGTGGTGGCCGACGCCCTCAGCAGAAAAGAAACAGATAAACCCAGACGGGTGAGAGCATTGCAACTCGCGATTCATGCCAGCTTATCCGATCAGATTCGCGATGCGCAACTTGAAGCTTTGAAAGATGATAATCTTCCATCGGAACTCATGCGGGGCATGAACAAGAAACTTGAAACCAGATCGGACGGGGTCCGATATTTTGAGAACCGGATTTGGGTTCCACGATACGGAGAGTTGAGAACTCTAGTGATGGACGAAGCTCACAAGTCCCGATATTCTATCCACCCTGGCTCAGATAAAATGTATCATGATTTAAAGGCACTTTACTGGTGGCCGAACATGAAAGCCGACATTGCCACCTATGTGAGCAAATGCTTGACTTGTGCCAGAGTCAAGATAGAATACCAGAAACCATCTGGTCTACTGCAACAACCGGAACTCCCAATGTGGAAATGGGAACACATCTCAATGGATTTTTTCACGGGTTTGCCTAAGACACCGACGGGATGCGATACCATCTGGGTGATCGTTGACCGGTTGACTAAATCGGCACACTTCCTAGCAATTAAGGAAACGGACAAAATGGAAAGACTGACTCGCGTATACATGAAAGAAGTGGTGTCTAGACACGGAGTGCCTGTCTCGATCATTTCCGACCGAGATTCTCGTTTCACCTCGCACTTTTGGAAGTCGCTGCAAAGCGCACTGGGCACCCGTCTCGATATGAGTACAGCATACCATCCTCAGACGGATGGGCAAAGTGAACGGACTATTCAGACCCTGGAGGATATGTTGCTTGCATGCGTTTTAGATTTCGGAAAAAGTTGGGAACCCCACTTACCCTTGGTAGAGTTTTCGTATAATAACAGCTACCACGCAAGTATTAAGGCAGCGCCGTTTAAAGCACTGTATGGACGGAAGTGTCGATCACCACTCTGCTAGGCAGAGGTGGGTGACAGCCAAATCACTGGTCCGGAACTGGTACTCGAAACCTCGGAAAAGATTGTTCAAATCCGAAATCGCATGGCAGCAGCACGAGATCGCCAAAAGAGTTACGCTGACAAGCGCCGAAAACCTCTCGAATTTCAAGTGAACGATCGGGTGTTACTCAAAGTCTCACCTTGGAAAGGTGTGGTTCGCTTTGGGAAGCGAAACAAACTCAACCCACGGTATGTTGGTCCGTACCGGATAACTGAGCGCTTTGGTCCGGTGGCGTACCGACTGGACCTACCAACAGAACTCAGTGGCGTACACGATGTATTCCACGTATCAAATTTGAAGAAATGCCTATCTGATGAAACCCAAGTAGTCCCTTTGGAGGAACTACAAGTTGATGAACAGTTACGTTTCATTGAGGAACCAGTCGAGGTTTTGGATTGGGAATCCAAAACGCTCAAACACAGCAAAATTCCAACCGTTAAGGTTCGTTGGAACTCGAGACGTGGACCGGAGTTCACGTGGGAACGCGAGGATCAAATGATGAAAAAGTATCCTCACCTTTTTGAAGGGCTAACCAACACCGAAAACCGCGAAACCCGGCAAACTGTCAAACATCACCGGAGGTATGAATTAAATTTCGGGACGAAATTTCTTTCTACTAGGGGATGATATGACAAACTGAAAATTTTTTTTTTTACTCTTTCAGACTCTCATCACGACTTGACTCAAATTTTCGGGACGAAAATTCTTTAACATGGGAATGATGTGACAATCGTCAATTTCAGGTTAACTCCGTTAACTCAACTCCGTCAATTCAAACTTTAAGATCATTGAATCTATAACGCACACATCATTACATTTAAACTAGGGTTTAAATGACGCTTAACACTTACTACATGTGTAGTCTTTCGGGATTTGCACCGAAACGCAAACGAGTTGACGCAAACGATTGATAAATAAACGAAAAACGTCAAAACAATAATTATGTGATAATTATGTGTTAGACTTATGTGTTATGTGATAACATGATTATAAACGTTAACTCAAGACGAAAACAAGCTAGTTAGGCTAGAAAAACAACACTTGAAAGTAGAGGGACTAGAGTGTAACTTGTATATCTATAAATATAACCTTAACACTTAACCCTAACTTATTATTATAAACCTACAAGCTCCGATCGGCCCCTCCCTTGCTCCCTCTTGGCTGCCGTCCACAAGCACACACACATACAAGCCCTAATCAAGTGTTTAATCCAAGAACTAGGTGCTAGGAAGGTATAATTGATCATCCTTTACCATCTTGTTGTTTAATTTTGATGTTTAATGGGTTAATTAAGAACCCTAGGCAGCCGATTTTTATATGTATGTATGAGTTAACATGATGGTTGTTGAATTCATGATGATTGATAACTAGTATTGATGTTGTTGCTTGATTGATTGTTGTCTTTGATTTGAGTTAAAACACAAACCCTAATCTTGTATGTATGGTGTAATTGATATGCATGGATAGTGGTTGTAGTGTCTAGCATGTTATATGATTGATTTATGGTCCATAGATAGTTAAATTGTTGAGTTTTGATGTGAACAGATTCTGGACAGAATGTGTATACGATGTTTAAGTGACTGTAACGAAGTGTAAACGTGAAAATTGGTTGAGATTGTGGGTACTGCAGTAAACTAGGTTGAGTCTAGTTTCTATAAAGTATAATTTTGTAATTTTTGGACAAGTAGAAGTTTACTTTTATGATTTTACAAAAACGTTGTGCAAAGCTGAGCTGTTAGACCTGCTGTTAGGTTATGTTGTAAATGTTATATCTCATGAACTACGAGACCAATTGGGTTGGTTCCACTTCTGGAAGTTGACTCATTGAGTTAGGAACCAAACCCAAGTGGTCTTGCATTTATTGGATTTTTCGTTTAACTGGAATTGCAAATAACATTCTGTTGCGCATGAATCTGACTGATATGAGTTTACTGTAGTGTTTTGATCATTATGAGAAATCTATATGGAATAAAAATAAGATAAAATATTTTCTGGAAACCTAAGACATGTATGTTTCAGTGGTGATTTTTGGTGAATTAATTGAGATGATATGATCGGTGAAATAGTACAATCTTTCAAGTAGAAATTCTGTCACAGTGAAACTAGCTGCTGAGTTGTGTATAAATGCATGAAATATGATATTTCTTATATAATTGTTATGTTTTGACCAAAATACCCTTGCGGGGAATAGTTGCAAATTGATTGCCATGATTTGACCAAATTGCCCTTATGGGGAATAATGGCTAGTAATTGTTATTTGTTGACCAAAATGCCCTTACGGGGATAATTGCTAGTAAAGTATGTTATTAATACATGACACAAAAGTAATTGTTCACTCACGTATCGTATCACAATTGTACTTGTTTAAGTCACACACGATTCACAAACGAAACACGAAACATGTTACGTGCATAGGTATTATGTGCCGAGTCTAGAGACTCGTTAAACATACCGATACTTAGAAAATCTCTTTGTTATTTAGAAAGCTAGAGAGTTTCTACGACGCGCATCACTTGGTGATCTAATTCGGGATATTCTTCGCAAACAGTGAGTTCACTTACCCCACTCTTAAACTGTTTTCAAACGTTTTTCACTTGGGGGAGATAACATACTCCGATAAACGCATTTTTGAGATAAACGCATATTTAAGATTTTGTTATAAATTATATATCACTTGTAAAGACTAAGCGGCAAACGTAACATTTGAAGTCCCACACATCGAACCGGTTAATATTTAGAATAGCGAGTCACTGTTGAGTAGTACTACTGGGTTTGACAAACCCCACCCGACGCTAAGTCACTGTTGAGTAGTACTACTGGGTTTGACAAACCGGTCGATATTTTGCCGTAATTGCCAAAGGGGTATGCTCACTGAGCCGGAGAAAAAACTGAGTATGGGTTGATGCACTGTATCGGATCAGAATTTCGGTCTTGGTGACCTCCATACAATATTTATGACCCTACGAAATGATTGGATCAATAACTATGCCCTGTCGCCACCTCACGGCCCGTTCAAAATTTTCCTAGTATTGCCAAATAGGTATGTTCACTGAGCCGGAGAAAAAACTGAGGATGGGTCAAACAACAGAATCGGATCAGAAATTCTGTCTTGGTGACCTCCATACAATATTTTATGACCCTACAAAATAATCGGATCAATAACTATGCCATGACGCCGCCTCGCAGTTCGTTCGAAATTTTACCAATATTGCCAAAGGGGTAAGTTCACTGAGCCGGAGAAAGACTGAGTATCGGGTCAAACCACTGAATTGGATTACAAATTCGGTCTTGGTGACCCCCATACAATATTTTATCACCCTACGAAAGAATCGGATCAATAACTATTCCCTGACGCAATCTCGTGACCCATTCGAAATTTTTCCGTAGCTGCCAAAGGGGAATGTTCACTGAGCCGGAGAAAAAACTGACTATGTGTCGAACCACTGAATCGGATCAGAAATTCGGTCTTGGTGACCTACATACAATATTTTATGACCCTACGAAAGAATCGTATCAATAACTATGCCCTGACGCCACCTCGCGGCCCGTTCGATGTTTTGCCGTAATTGCCAAAGGGGTATGTTCATTGAGCCGGAGAAAAAACTGACTATGGGTCTAACCACTGAATCGGATCAGAAATTCGGTCTTGGTGACCTCCATACAATATTTTATGACCCTACGAAAGAATCGGATCAATAACTATGCCCTGACGCCACCTCGCGGCCCGTTCAAAATTTTGCCGTATTTACCAAAGGGTTATGCTCACTGAGCCGGAGAAAGACTGAGTATGGGTCAAATCACTGAATCGGATTAGAAATTTGGTCTTGGTGACCCCCATACAATATTTTATGACCCTACGAAAGAATCGGATCAATAACTATGCCCTGACGCCACCTCACGGCCCGATCAAAATTTTGCTAGTATTGTCAAAGAGATATGTTCACTGAGCCGGAGAAAAAACTGAGGATGGGTCGAACACCTGAATCGGATCAGAAATTCGGTCTTGGTTACCTCCATAAAATATTTAATGACCCTACGAAATAATCGGATCAATAACTATGCCCTAACGCCACCTCGCTGCCCGATCAAAATTTTGCCGTAACTGCCAAAGAGGTATGTTCATTGAGCCGGAGAAAAAACTGAGTATGGGTTGAAGCACTGAATCGGATCAGAAATTCGGTCTTGGTGACCCCCTTACAATACTTTATGACCCTACGAAAAAATCAGATTAATAACTATTCCCTGACGCCACCTCGCGACCCGTTCGAAATTTTTCCGTAACTGCCAAAGGGGAATGTTCACTGAGCCGGAGAAAAAACTGAGTGTGGGTCGAACCTCTGAAAAGGATCACAAATTCAGTCTTGGTGACCTCCATTCAATATTTTATGACACTACGAAAGAATCGGATCCATAACTATGCCCTGACGCCAGCTCGCGGCCCGTTCGAAATTTTGCCGCAATTGCCTAAGGGGTATGTTAACTGAGCCGGAGAAAAAATTGAGTATGGGTCGAACCACTGAATAGGATCAGAAATTCGGTCTTGGTGACCTCCATACAATATTTTATCACCCTACGAAAGAATCGGATCAATAACAATGCCCTGACGCCGCCTCGCGGTTCGTTCGAAATTTTACCATTATTACCAAAGGGGTATGTTCACTGAGCCGGAGAAAGACTGAGTATCGGCTCAAACCACTGAATCGGATTAGAAATTCGGTCTTGGTGACCTCCATACAATATTTTATGACCCTACGAAAGAATCGGATCAATAACTATGCCCTAACGCAACCTCGTGGCTCGTTCTAAATTTTGCAGTAATTGCAAAAGGGGTATGTTCATTGAGCCGGATAAAAAACTGACTATGGGTCGAACCACTGAATCGGATCAGAAATTCGGTCTTGGTGACCTCCATACAATATATTATGACCCTACGAAAGAATCGGATAAATAACAATGCCCTGACGCCACTTCGCGGCCCGTTAGATATTTTGCCGCAATTGCCTAAGGGGTATGTTGACTTAGCCGGAGAAAAAATTGAGTATGGGTCGAACCACTGAATAGGAACAAAAATTCGGTCTTGGTGACCTCCATACAATCTTTTATCACCCTACGAAAGAATCGAATCAATAACAATGCCCTGACGCCGCCTCGCGGTTTGTTGGAAATTTTACCATTATTGCCAAAGGGGTATGTTCACTGAGCCGGAGAAAGACTGAGTATCGGGTCAAACCACTGAATCGGATTAGAAATTCGGTCTTGGTGTTTTGACCCTACGAAAGAATCGGATCAATAACTATGCCCTAACGCCATCTCGTGGCTCGTTCGAAATTTTGCACTAATTGCCAAAGGGGTATGTTCATTGAGCCGGAGAAAAAATTGACTATGGATCGAATTACTGAATCGGATCAGAAATTCGGTCTTGGTGACCTCCATACAATAATTTATGACCCTACGAAAGAATCGGATAAATAACTATGCCCTGACGCCACTTCGCGGCCCGTTCGATATTTTGCCGTAATTGCCAAAGGGGTATGCTCACTGAGCCGGAGAAAAAACTGAGTATGGGTCGAAGCACTGAATCGGATCAGAATTTCGGTCTTGGTGACCTCCATACAATATTTATGACCCTACGAAATAATCGAATCAATAACTATGCCCTGACGCCGCCTCGCAGTTCGTTCGAAATTTTACCATTATTGCCATATGGGTATGTTCACTGAGCCGGAGAAAAAACAGAGTATAGATCGAACCACTGATTCGGATCAAAAATTCGGTCTTGGTGACCTCCAATCAATTTTTTATGACACTAAGAAAAAATCATATCAATAACTATGCCCTGTCACCACCTCACGGCCCGTTCAAAATTTTGCTAGTATTGCCAAAGGGGTATGTTCACTGAGCCGGAGAAAAAACAGAGTATGGGTCGAACCACTGAAACGGACCATAATATCGGTCTTGGTGACCTCCATACAATATTTAATGACCCTACGAAAGAATCGGATCAATAACAATGCCCTGACGCCGCCTCGCGACCCGTTCGAAATTTTACCATTATTGCCAAAGAGATATGTTTACTAAGCCGGAGAAAGACTGAGTATCGGGTCAAACCACTGAATCGGATTAGAAATTCGGTCTTGGTGACCTCCATAAAATATTTTATGTCCTTACGAAAGAATCGGATCAATAACTATGCCCTGATGCCACCTCGTGGCTCATTCGAAATTTTGCAGTAATTGCTAAAGGGGTATGTTCATTGAGCCGGAGAAAAAACTAACTATGGGTCGAACATCCGAATCGGATCATAAATTCGGTCTTGGTGACCTCCATTCAATATTTTATGACCCTACGAAAGAATCGGATCAAAAACTATGCTCTGACGCCACCTCACGGCCCGTTCAAAATTTTGCCGTAATTGCCAAAGGGGTATGCTCACTGAGCCGGAGAAACACTGAGTATGGGTCAAATCACTGAATCAGATTAGAAATTCGGTCTTGGTGACCCCCATACAATATTTTATGACCCTACGAAAGAATTGGATCAACAACTATGCCCTGACGCCATCTCGCGACCCGTTCGAAATTTTTCCGTAACTGCCAAAGGGGAATGTTCACTGAGCCGGAGAAAAAACTGATTGTGGGTCGAACCACTGAAACGGATCATAAATTCAGTCTTGGTGACCTCCATTTAATATTTTATGACCCTACGAAAGAATCGGATCAATAACTATGCCATGACGCCAGCTCGCGGCCCGTTCGAAATTTTGCCGCAATTGCCTAAGGGGTATGTTAACTGAGCCGGCGAAAAAATTGAGTATGGGTAGAACCACTGAATAGGATCAGAAATTCCGTCTTGGTGACCTCCATACAATATTTTATCACCCTACGAAAGAATCGCATCAATAACAATGCCCTGACGCCGCCTCGCGGTTCGTTCGAAATTTTACCATAATTACCAAAGGGGTATGTTCACTGAGCCGGAGAAAGACTGAGTATTGGGTCAAACCACTGAATCGGATTAGAAATTCGGTCTTGGTGACCTCCATACAATATTTTATGACCCTACGAAAGAATCGGATCAATAACATGCCCTAACGCCACCTCGTGGCTCGTTCGAAATTTTCAGTAATTGTCAAAGGGGTATGATCATTGAGCCGGAGAAAAAACTGACTATGGGTCGAACCACTGAATCGGATCAGAAATTCGGTCTTGGTGACCTCCATACAATATTTTATGACCCTACGAAAGAATCGGATAAATAACTATGCCCTGACGCCACCACGAGGCTCGTTTGATATTTTGCCGTAATTGCCAAAAGGGTATGCTCACTGAACTGGAGAAAAAACTGAGTATTGGTCAAAGCACTGAATCGGATCAGAATTTCGGTCTTGGTGACCTCCATACAATATTTATGACCCTACGAAATAATTGGATCAATAACTATGCCCTGTCGCCACCTCACGTCCCGTTCAAAATTTTGCTTGTATTGTCAAAGAGGTATGTTCACTGAGCCGGAGAAAAAACTGAGGATGGGTCGAACACCTGAATCGGATCAGATATTCGGTCTTGGTTATCTCCATACAATATTTAATGACCCTACGAAATAATCGGATCAATAACTATGCCCTAACGCCACCTCGCTGCCCGTTCGAAATTTTGTCGTGACTGCCAAAGGGGTATGTTCATTGAGCCGGAGAAAAAACTGAGTATGGGTTGAAGCACTGAATCGGATCAGAAATTCGGTCTTGGTGACCCCCATACAATATTTTATGACCATACGAAAGAATCGGATCAATAACTATGCCCTGACTCCACCTCGCGACCCGTTCGAAATTTTTCCTTAACTGCCAAAGGGGAATGTTCACTGAGCCGGAGAAAAAACTGAGTATGGGTTGAACCACTGAAACGGATCATAAATTCGGTCTTGGTGACCTCCATTCAATATTTTATAACCCTACGAAAGAATCGGATCAATAACTATGCCCTGACGCCAGCTCGCGGCCCGTTCGAAATTTTGCCGCAATTGCCTAAGAGGTAAGTCTACTGAGCCGGAGAAAAAACTGAGTACGGGTCGAACCGCTGAATCGGATCAGAAATTCGGTCTTGGTGACCCCCATACAATATTTTATCACCATACCAAAGAATCAGATCAATAATTATGCCTATACGCAGCCTCGCGGCCCGCTCGGAATTTTACCAGTATTGCCAAAGGGGTATGTTCACTGAGCCGTAGAAAAAAACAGAGTATGGGTCGAACCACTGAATCGGATCAGAAATTCGGTCTCGGTGATCTCCAAACACTATTTTATTTCATTACAAAAGAATCGGATTAATAACAATGCCCTGACGCAACCTCGTGGCTCGTTCGAAATTTTGCCGTTACTGCCAAATGGGTATGTTCATTGAGTCGGAAAAAAAACTGAGTATGGGTCGAACCACTGAATTGGATCGGAAATTCTATCTTGGTGCCCTCCATACAATATTTTATGACCCTTCAAAAAAGCAAGATCAATAACAATGCCCTGACGCCGCCTTGTGGCCCGTTCGAAATTTTGCCGTAATTGCCAAAGGGGTACGTTCACTGAGCCAGAGAAAAAACTGAATACGGTTCGAACCGCTTAATCGGATCAGAAATTCTGTCTTGGTGACCTCCATTTAATATTTTATGACCCTACGAAAGAATAGGATCAATAACTATGCCCTGACGCCACCTCGCGGCCCGTTCTAAATTTTGCCGTAATTGACAAAGGGGTACGTTCACTGAGCTGGAGAAAAAACTGAGTACGGGTCGAACCGCTGAATCGGATCAGAAATTCGGTCTTGGTGACCCCCATACAATATTTTAACACCCTACTAAAGAATCAGATCAATAATTATGCCTATACGCAGCCTCGCGGCCCGCTCGGAATTTTACCAGTATTGCAAAAAGGGTATGTTCACTGTGCCGGAGAAAAAACAGAGTATGGGTCGAACCACTGAATCGGATCAGAAATTCGGTCTTGGTAACCTCCATACACTATTTTATGACCCTACGAAAGAATCGGATTAATAACAATGCCCGGACGCTACCTCGTGGCTCGTTCGAAAATTTGCCGTAACTGCCAAATGGGTATGTTCATTGAGTCGGAAAAAAAACTGAGTATGGGTCGAACCACTGAATCGGATCAGAAATTCTGTCTTGGTGACCTACATACAATATTTTATGACCCTTCGGAAGAAGCAGATCAATAACAATGCCCTAACGCCATATCGCGACCCGTTCGAAATTTTGCCGTAATTGCCAAAGGGGTACGTTCATTGAGCCAGAGAAAAAACTGAGTGTGGTTCGAACCGCTTAATCAGATCAGAAATTCTGTCCTGGTGACCTCCATACAATATTTTATTACCCTACGAAAGAATCGGATCAATAATTATGCCCTGACGCCACCTCGCTGCCCGTTCGAAATTTTGCCGTAATTGCCAAAGGGGTACGTTCACTGAGCCGGAGAAAAAACTGAGTACGGGTCGAACCGCTGAATCGGATCAAAATTGGGTCTTGGTGACCCCCATACAATATTTTATCACCCTACTAAAGAATCAGATCAATAATTATGCCTATACGCAGCCTCGCGGCCCGCTCGGAATTTTACCAGTATTGCCAAAGGGGTATGTTCACTGAGCCGGAGAAAAAAACAGAGTATGGGTCGAACCACTGAATCGGATCAAAAATTCGGTCTTGGTGACCTCCATACAGTATTTTATGACCCTACGAAAGAATCGGATTAATAACAATGCCCTGAGGCTACCTCGTGGCTCGTTCGAAAGTTTGCCGTAACTGCCAAATGGGTATGTTCATTGAGTCGGAAAAAAAACTGAGTATGGGTCGAACCACTAAATCGGATCAGAAATTCGGTATTGGTGAGCTCCATACAATATTTTATTACCCTACGAAATAATGGTATCAATAATTATGCCCTGACGCCGCCTCGCTGCCCGTTCGAAATTTTGCCGTAATTGCCAGATGGGTATGCTCACTGAGTCGGAGAAAAAACTGAGTATGGGTCGAACCACTGAATCGGATCAGAAATTCGGTATTGGTGACCTCAATACATTATTTTATGACCCTCCATACAATATTTTATGATCCTTCGAAAGAAGCAGATCAATAACAATGTCCTAACGCCACCTCGCGGCCCGTTCAAAATTTCGCCGTAATTGCCAAAGGAGTACGTTAACTGAGCCAGAGAATAAACTGAGTATGGTTCGAACCGCTTAATCAGATCAGAAATTCTGTCTTGGTGACCTCTATGCAATATTTTATTACCCTACGAAAGAATAGGATCAATAACTATGCCCTGACGCCACCTCGCGGCCCGTTCGAAATTTTGCCGTAATTGCCAAAGGGGTACGTTCACTGAGCCGGAGAAAAAACTGAGTACAGGTCGAACCGCTGAATCGGATCAGAAATTCGGTCTTGGTGACCCCCATACAATATTTTATCACCCTACTAAAGAATCAGATCAATAATTATGCCTATACGCAGCCTCGCGGCCCGCTCGGAATTTTACCAGTATTGCCAAAGGGGTATGTTCACTGTGCCGGAGAAAAAAACAGAGTATGGGTCGAACCACTGAATCGGATCAGAAATTAGGTCTTGGTGACCTCCATGCACTATTTTATGACCCTACGAAAGAATCGGATTAATAACAATGCCCGGACGCTACCTCGTGGCTCGTTCGAAAATTTGCCGTAACTGCCAAATGGGTATGTTCATTGAGTCGGAAAAAAACTGAGTATGGGTCGAACCACTGAATCGGATCAGAAATTCTGTCTTGGTGCCCTACATATAATATTTTATGACCCTTCGGAAGAAGCAGATCAATAACAATGCCCTAACGCCATCTCGCGACCCGTTCGAAATTTTGCTGTAATTGCCAAGGGGTCGTTCATTGAGCCAGAGAAAAAACTGAGTGTGGTTCGAACCGCTTAATCAGATCAGAAATTCTGTCTTGGTGACCTCCATACAATATTTTATTACCCTACGAATGAATCGGATCAATAATTATGCCCTGACGCCACCTCGCAGCCCGTTCGAAATTTTGCCGTAATTGCCAAAGGGGTACGTTCACTGTGCCGGAGAAAAAACTGAGTACGGGTCGAACCGCTGAATCGGATCAGAAATTGGGTCTTGGTGACCCCCATACAATATTTTAACACCCTACTAAAGAATCAGATCAATAATTATGCCTATACGCAGCCTCGCGGCCCGCTCGGAATTTTACCAGTATTGCCAAAGGGGTATGTTCACTGAGCCGGAGAAAAAAACAGAGTATGGGTCGAACCATTGAATCGGATCAGAAATTCGGTCTTGGGGACCTCCATACAGTATTTTATGACCCTACGAAAGAATCGGATTAATAACAATGCCCTGAGGCTACCTCGTGGCTCGTTCGAAAGTTTGCCGTAACTGCCAAATGGGTATGTTCATTGAGTCGGAAAAAAAACTGAGTATGGGTCGAACCACTAAATCGGATCAGAAATTCGGTATTGGTGAACTCCATACAATATTTTATTACCCTACGAAATAATGATATCAATAATTAAGCCCTAACGCCTCCTCGCTGCCCGTTCGAAATTTTGCCGTAATTGCCAGATGGGTATGCTCACTGAGTCGGAGAAAAAACTTAGTAAGGGTCGAACCACTGAATCGGATCAGAAATTCGGTATTGGTGACCTCCATACACTATTTTATGACCCTACAAAAGAATCGGATTAATAACAATGCCCGGACGCTACCACGTGGCTCGTTCTAAAATTTGCCGTAACTGCCAAATGGGTATGTTAATTGAGTCGGAAAAAAAACTGAGTATGGGTCGAACCACTGAATCGGATCAGAAATTCCGTCTTGGTGCCCTACATACAATATTTTATGACCCTTCGGAAGAAGCAGATCAATAACAATGCCCTGACGCCATCTCGCGGCCCGTTCGAAATTTCGCCGTAATTGCCAAAGGAGTACGTTAACTGAGCCAGAGAAAAAACTGAGTATGGTTCGAACCGCTTAATCAGATCAGAAATTCTGTCCTGGTGACCTCTATGCAATATTTTATTACCCTACGAAAGAATCGGATCAATAATTATGCCCTGACGCCACCTCGCCGCCCGTTCGAAATTTTGCCGTATTTGCCAAAGGGGTACGTTCACTGAGCCGGAGAAAAAACTGAGTACGGGTTGAACCGCTGAATCGGATCAGAAATTCGGTCTTGGTGACCCCCATACAATATTTTATCAACCTACTAAAGAATCAGATCAATAATTATGCCTATACGTAGCCTCGCGGCCCGCTCGGAATTTTACAAGTATTGCCAAAGGGGTACGTTCACTGAGCCGGAGAATAAACTGAGTATGGTTCGAACCGCTTAATAGGATCTGACATTCGGTATTGGTGACCTCCATACAATATTTCATTACCCTACGAAACAATCGGATCAATAAATATGCCCTGACGCCACCTCACGGCCCGTTCGAAATTTTGCCGTAATTGCAAAATGGGTATGCTCACTGTGCCGGAGAAAAAACTGAGTATGGGTCGAACCACTGAATCAGATCAGAAATTCGTTCTTGGTGACCTCCATACAATATTTGATGACCCTACGAAAGAATATGATCAATAACTATGCCCTGACGCCACCCTCGCTGCCCGTTCGAAATTTTACCTTAATTGCCAAAGGCGTATGTTCACTGAGCCGAAGAAAAAAACAGAGTATGGGTCGAACCACTGAATCGGATCAGAAATTCGGTCTTGGTGACCTCCATACACTATTTTATGACCCTACGAAAGAATCGGATTAATAACAATGCCCTGATGCTCCCTCGTGGCTCGTTCGAAATTTTGCCATAATTGCAAAAGGCGTATGTTCACTGAGCCGGAGAAAAACTGAGTATGGGTCGAACCACTGAATCGGATCAGAAATTCGTTCTAGGTGCCCTCCATACAATATTTTATGACCCTTCGAAAGAAGCAGATCAATAACGATGCCCTTACGCCACCTAGCGGCCCGTTCGAAATTTTGCCGTAATTGCCAAAGGGGTACGTTCACTGAGCCAGAGAAAAAACTGAGTATGGTTCGAACCGCTTAATCAGATCAGAAATTCTGTCTTGGTGCCCTCTATACAATATTTTATTACCCTACGAAAGAATCGGATCAATAATTATGCCCTGGTGCCACCTCGCATCCCGTTCGAAATTTTGCCGTAATTGCCAGAGGGGTACGTTCAATGAGCCGGAGAAAAAACTGAGTACGGGTCGAACCGCTGAATCGGATCAGAAATTCCGTCTTGGTGACCCCCATACAATATTTTATCACCCTACTAAAGAAACAGATCAATAATTATGCCTATACGCAGCCTCGCGGCCCGCTCGGAATTTTACCAGTATTGCCAAAGAGGTATGTTCACTGAGCCGGAGAAAAAAACAGAGTATGGGTCGAACCACTGAATCGGATCAGAAATTCGGTCTTGGTGACCTCCATACACAATTTTATGACCCTACGAAAGAATCGGATTAATAACAATGCCCTGACGCTACCTCGTGGCTCGTTCGAAAGTTTGCCGTAATTGCCAAATGGGTATGTTCATTGAGTCGGAAAAAAAACTGAGTATGGTTCGAACCCCTGAAGCGGATAAGAAATTCGGTATTGGTGAGCTCCATACAATATTTTATTACCCTAAGAAATAATGGTATCAATAATTATGCCCTGACGCCGCCTTGCTGCCTATTCGAAATTTTGCCGTAATTGCCAGATGGGTATGCTCACTGAGTCAGAGAAAAAACTTTATATGGGTCGAACCACTAAATCGGATTAGAAATTCTGTTTTGGTGACCTCTATAAAATATTTTATGACCCTACGAAAGAAGCAGATCAATAACAATACCCTGACGCCACATCGCGGCCCGCTCGAAATTTTTTTGTAATTGCCAAAGGGGTACGTTCACTGAGCCGGAGAAAAAACTGAGTATGGGTCGAACAGCTGAATCGGATATGAAATTCGGTCTTGGTGACCCCCATACAATATTTTATCACCCTACGAAAGAATCGGATCAATAACTATGCCCTGACGCCACCTCGCTGTCCGTTAGAAATTTTGCCGTAATTGCCAAAGGCGTATGTTCACTGAGCCGGAGAAAAACTGAGTATAGGTCGAACCACTGAATCGGATCAGAAATTCTGTCTTGGTGACCTCTATACAATATTTTATGAGCCTACGTAAGAAGCAGATCGTAAACAATGCCCTGACGCCACCTCGCGGCCCGTTCGAAATTTTGCCTTAATTGCCAAAGGGATACATTCACTGAGCCGGAGAAAAAACTGAGTACGGGTCGACCGCGGAATCGGATCAGAAATTCGGTCTTAATGACCCCCATACAATATTTTATCACATTACTAAAGAATCAGATCAACAATTATGCCTATACGCAGCCTCGCGGCCCGCTCAGAATTTTACTAGTATTGCCAAATGGGGTATGTTCACTGAGTCGAAGAAAAAAACAGAGTATGGGTCGAGCCACTGAATCGTATCAGAAATTCGGTCTTGGTGACCTCCATACAGTATTTTATTACCCTACGAAAGGATCGGATTAATAACAATGCCCTGACGCCACCTCGTGGCCCGTTCGAAATTTTGCCGTAACTGCCAAATGGGTATGTTCATTGAGTTGGAAAAAAAACTGAGTATGGGTCGAACCACTGAATTGGATCGAAAATTCGGCCTTGGTGACCTCCAAACAATATTTTATCACCATACGAAAGAATCGGATCAATAACTATGCCTTGACGCCGCCTCGCGGCCCGTTCGAAATTTTAACAGTATTGCCAAAGGGGTATGCTCACTAAGCCGGAGAAAACACTGAGTATGAGCCGAACTACTGAATCAGATCAGAAATTCGTTCTTGGTGACCTGCTTACAATATTTATGACCCTACGTAAGAATAGGATTAATAACTATGCCCTAACGCCACCTCTCTGCCCGTTCGAAATTTTGCTGTAATTGCCATAGACGTATGTTCACTGAGCCGGAGAAAAACTGAGTATGGGTCGAACCAAAGAATCGGATCAGAAATTCTGTCTTGGTGACCTCCATACAATATTTTATGACCCTACGAAAGAAGCAGATCAATTACAATGCCCTGACGCCACCTCGCGGCCCGTTCGAAATTTTGTCGTAATTGTCAAAGGGGTACGTTCACTGAGCCGGAGAAAAAACTGAGTACGGGTCAAACCGCTGAATCGGATCAGAAATTCGGTCTTGGTGACCCCCATACAATATTTGGTCACCTTACGAAAGAACGGATCAATAACTATGCCCTGACGCCACCTCGCGGCTCGCTCGAAATTTTTCCGTAATTACCAAAAGGGTAAGTTCACTAAGACGGAGAAAAATTTGAGTTTGGGTCGAACCACTGTGTTGGATCAGAAATTATGACTTGCTGACCTCCATACAATATTTTATGACCCTACGAAAGAATCGGATTAATAACAATGCCCTGACGCCACCTCGTGGCTCGTTCGAAATTTTGCCGTAACTGCCAAATTGGTATGTTCATTAAGTCGGAAAAAAACTGAGTATGGGTCAAACCACTGAATTGGATTATAAATTCTGTCTTGGTGACCTCCAAACAATATTTTATCACCCTACGAAAGAATCGGGTCAATAACTATGCCTTGACGCCGACTCGCGGCCCGTTCAAAATTTTACCAGTATTGCCAAAGGGGTATGTTCACTAAGCCGGAAAAAAAAAGCTGAGTATGGGTCGAACGACTGAATCGTATGAGAAATTCGGTCTTGGTGACCTCATACAATATTTTATGACCCAACGAAATAATCGAATCAATAACTATGCCCTGACGCCACCTCGCGGCATGTTAGAAATTTTGCCCTAACTTCCTAAAGGGTATGTTCATTTAGCCGGAGAAAAAACTAAGTATGGATCGAACCACTGAATCGGATCAGAAATTCGGTCTTGGTGACCTCCATACAATATTTTATGACCCTACGAAAGACTCGGATCAAAAACAATGCCCTGACCCCACCTCGCGGCACGTCTGAAATTTTGCCGTAATTTTCAAAGAGGTATGTTCACTGAGCCTAGAAAAAAACTGAGTATGGGTCGAACCACAGAATTGGATCAGAAATTCTGTCTTGGTGACCTCCATACAATATTTTATTACCCTACGAAAGAAGCGGATCAATAACAATGCCCTGACGCCACCTCGCGGCTCGTTCGAAATTTTGCCGTAATTGCCGAAGGGGTACGTTCACTGAGACAGAGAAAAAAACAGAGTATGGGTCGAACCACTGAATCGGATCAGAAATTCGGTCTTGGTGACCTCCATACACTATTTTATGACCCTACGAAAGAATCGGATTAATAACAATGCGCTGACGCTACCTCGTGGCTCGTTCGAAATTTTGCCGTAACTGCCAAATGGGTATGTTCAATGAGTCGGAAAAAAAACTGAGTATGGTTCGAACCGCTGAAGCGGATCAGAAATTCGGTATTAGTGACCTCCATACAATATTTTATTACCCTACGAAAGAATGGTATCAATAATTATGCCCTGACGCCGCATCGCTGCCCGTTCAAAATTTTGCCGTAATTGCCAGATGGGTATGCTCACTGAGTCGGAGAAAAAGCTGAGTATGGGTCGAACCACTGAATCGGATCAGAAATTCGGTCATGGTTACCACCATACAATATTTTACGACCCTACGAAAGAATCGGATCAATAACAATGCCCTGATGCCACCTCGCGGCACGTCTGAAATTTTGCCGTAGTTTCAAAAGAGGTATGTTCAATGAGCCGGATAAAAAACTGAGTATGGGTCGAACCACAGAATCGGATCATAAATTATGTCTTGGTGACCTCCATACAATATTTTATTACCCTATGAAAGAAGCGGATCAATAACAATGCCCTGACGCCACCTCGCGGTTCGTTCGAAATTTTGCCGTACTTGCCAAATGGGTACGTTCACTGAGCCGGAGAAAAAACTGAGTATTGGTCGACCGCTGAATCGGATCAGAAATTCGGTCTTGGTGACCCCCATACAATATTTTTTCACCCTATGAAAGAATCGGATCAATAACTATGCCCTGACACAGCCTCGCGGCCCCCTCGAAATTTTACCGTTATTGTCAAAGGGGTTCACTGAGCCGGAGAAAAAACTGAGTATGGGTCGAACCACTGAATCGGAAGAGAAATTCGGTCTTGGTGACCTCCATACAATATTTTATGACCCTACGAAAGAATCGGATCAATAACAATGCCTGACGCCACCTCGCGGCCCGTCCGAATTTTTGTCGTAATTGCCAAAAGGGTATGTTCACTGAGGCGGAGAAAAAACTGAGTATGGGTCGAACCACTGAATCGGGTCTGAAATTCTGTCTTGGTGACTTCCATAGAATATTTTATAACCCTACGAAAGAATCAGATCAATAACTATGTCCTAACTCCATCTCGCGGCCCGTCCGAAATTTTGCCGTAATTGCCAAAGGGGTATGTTCACTGAGCCGGATAAAAAACTGAGTATGGGTCGAACCACTGAATCGGATCAGAAATTCTTTCTTGGTGACCTCTTTACAATATTTTATAACCCTACGAAAGAAGCAGATCAATAACAAGGCCCTGACGCCACCTCGCGGCCCGTTCAAAATTTTGTCGTAATTACCAAAGGGGTACGTTCACTGAATCGGAGAAAAAACTGAGTATGGGTCGAACAGCTGAATCGGATATGAAATTCGGTCTTGGTGACCCCCATACAATATTTTATCACCCTACGAAAGAATCGGATCAATAACTATGCCCCGACGACGCCTCGGGGCCCGCTAGAAATTTTGCAAGTATTGCCAAAGGTGTATGTTTACCAAGCCGGAGAAAAAATTGAGTATGGATCGAATCACTGAATCTGATCAGAAATTTGGTCTTGGTTAAATAATTATGCCCTGACGCCACCCCGTGGCCCGTTTGCCAAGCCGGAGAATAAATTGAGTATGGTTCGAACCACTGAATCGGATCGGAAGTTCGGTCTTGGTGACCTCCATACACTATTTTATGACCCTACGAAAGAATCGGATTAATAACAATGCCCTGACGCTACCTCGTGGCTCGTTCGAAATTTTGCCGTAACTGCCAAATGGGTATGTTCAATGAGTCAGAAAAAAAACTAAGTATGGTTCGAACCGCTTAAGCGAATCAGAAATTCGGTATTGATGACCTCCATACAATATTTTATTACCCTACGAAAGAATGGTATCAATAATTATGCCCTGACGCCGCCTCGCTGCCCGTTCGAAATTTTGCCGTAATTGCCAGATGGGTGTGCTCACTGAGTCGGAGAAAAAGATGAGTATGGGTCGAACCACTGAATCGGATCAGAAATTCGGTCTTGGTGACCTCCATACATTATTTTATGACCCTACGAAAGAATCGGATCAATAACAATGCCCTGACGCCACCTCGCGGCACGTCTGAAATTTTGCCGTAATTTCCAAAGAGGTATGTTCACTGAGCCTGAGAAAAGACTGAGTATGGGTAGAACCACAGAATCGGATAAGAAATTCTGTCTTGGTGACCTCCATACAATATTTTATTACCCTACGAAGAAGAGGATTAATAACAATGCCCTGACGCCACCTCGCGGCTCGTTCGAAATTTTGCCGTAAGTGCCAAAGGGGTACGTTCACTGAGCCGGAGAAAAAACTGAGTATGGGTCGAACCGCTGAATCGGATCAGAAATTCTGTCTTGGTGCCCTCCATACAATATTTTATGACCCTTCAAAAGAAGCAGATCAATAACAATGCCCTGACGCCGCCTCGCTGCCCGTTCGTAATTTTGCCGTAATTTCTAGATAGGTACGTTCACTTAGTCGGAGAAAAAACTGAGTGTGGTTCGAACCGCTTAATCGGATCTGAAATTTGGTATTAGTGACCTCCATACAATATTTTATTAACCTACGAAAGAATCGGATCAATAATTATGCCCTGATGCCACCTCGCGGCCCGTTCGAAATTTTGCCGTAATTGCCAAATGGGTATGCTCACTGAGCCGGAGAAAAAACTGAGTATGGGTCTAACCACTGAATCAGATCAGAAATTCGTTCTTGGTGACCTCCATACAATATTTTATGACCCTACGAATGAATAGGATCGATAACTATGCCCTGACGCCACCTCGCTGCCCGTTCGAAATTTTGCCGTAATTGCCAAAGGCGTATGTTCACTGTGCCGGAGAAAAACATAGTATGGGTTGAACCACTGAATCGGATCAGAAATTCTGTCTTGGTGACCTCCATACAATATTTTATGACCCTGCGAAAGAATCAGATCAATAACAATGCCCTAACGCCACCTCGCGGCCCGTTCGAAATTATGCCGTAATTACCAAGGGGGTACGTTCACTGAGCCGGAGAAAAAACTGAGTACAGGTCGAACCTTTGAATCGGATCAGAAATTCGGTCTTGGTGACCCCCATACAATATTTTATCACCCTACTAAAGAATCAGATCAATAATTATGCCTATACGCAGCCTCGCGGCCCGCTCGGAATTTTACCGGTATTGCAAAATGGGGTATGTTCACTGAGCCGGAGAAAAAAACAGAGTATAGGTCGAACCACTGAACCGGATCAGAAATTCGGTCTTGGTGACCTCCATACACTATTTTATGACCCTACGAAAGAATCGGATTAATAACAATGCCCTAACGCCACCTCGTGGCTCGTTAGAAATTTTGCCGTAACTGCCAAATGAGTATGTTCATTGAGTCGGAAAAAAAACTGAGTATGGGTCGAACCACTGAATTGGATCGAAAATTCGATCTTGGTGACCTCCAAACAATATTTTATCACCCTACGAAAGAATCGGATCAATAACTATGCCTTGACGCCGCCTCGCGGCCCGTTCGAAATTTTACCAGTATTGCCAAAGGGATATGCTCACTGAGCCTGAGAAAAAACCGAGTATGGGTCGAACCCCTGAATCAGATCAGAAATTCGTTCTTGGTGACCTACATATAATATTTTATGACCCTACGAAAGAATAGGATCAATAACTATGCCCTGACGCCACCTCGCTGCCCGTTCGAAATTTTGCCGTAATTGCCATTGGCGTATGTTCACTGAGCCGTAGAAAAACTAAGTATGGGTCGAACCAAAGAATCGGATCAGAAATTCTGTCTTGGTGACCTCCATACATTATTTTATGACCCTACGAAATAAGTAGATCAATAACAATTCCCTGACGCCACCTCGCGGCTCGTTCGAAATTTTGCCGTAATTGCCAAAGGGGTACGTTCACTCAGCGGGAGAAAAAACTGAGTACGGGTCGAACCGCTGAATCGGATCAGAAATTCGGTCTTGGTGACCCCCATACAATATTTTATCACTTTACGAAAGAATGGATCAATAACTATGCCCTGACGCCACCTCTCGGCCCGCTCGAAATTTTTCCGTAATTGCCAAAAGGGTATGTTCACTAAGACGGAGAAAAAACTGAGTATGGGTCGAACCACTGTGTTGGATCAGAAATTCTGACTTTCTGACCTCCATACAATATTTTATGACCCTATGAAAGAATCGGATTAATAACAATGCCCTGACGCCACCTCGTGACTCGTTCGAAATTTTGCTGTAACTGCCAAATGGGTATATTCATTGAGTCGGAAAAAAAACTGAGTATGGGTCGAACCACTGAATTGGATTATAAATTCGGTCTTGGTGACCTCCAAACAATATTTTATCACCCTACGAAAGAATCGGATCAATAACTATGCCTTGACGCCGCCTCGCGGCCCGTTCGAAATTTTACCTGTATTGCCAAAGGGGTATGTTCACTGAGCCGGAAAAAAAGCTGAGTATGGGTCGAACCACTGAATCGTATAATAAATTCGGTCTTGGTGACTTCATACAATATTTCATGACCCAACGAAATAATCGGATCAATAATTATGCCCTGACGCCACCTCGCGGCATTTTCGAAATTTTTCCCTAATTGCCTAAGGGGTATGTTCATTTAGCCGGAGAAAAAACTAAGTATGGATCGAACCACTGAATCGGATCAGAAATTCGGTCTTGTCGACCTCCATACAATATTTTATGACCATACGAAAGAATCGGATCAATAACAATGCCCTGACGCCGCCTCGCGACACGTCTGAAATTTTGCTGTAATTTCCAAAGAGGTATGTTCACTGAGCCGGAGAAAAAACTGAGTATGGGTCGAACCACAAAATCGGATCAGAAATTCTGTCTTGGTGACCTCCATATAATATTTTATTACCCTACGAAAGAAGCGGATCAATAACAATGCCCTGACACCACCTCACGGCTCGTTCGAAATTTTGCCGTAATTGCCAAAGGGGTACGTTCACTGAGCGGGAGAAAAAACTGAGTATGGGTCGAACCGCTGAATCGGATCAGAAATTCAGTCTTGGTGACCCCCATACAATATTTTATCACCCTACGAAAGAATCGAATCAATAACTATGCTCTGACACCGCCTCGCAGCCCGCTCGAAATTTTACTCGTATTGCCAAAGGGATTCACTGAGTCGGAGAAAAAACTGAGTAAGGGTCGAACCACTGAATCGGAAAAGAAATTCGGTCTTGGTGACCTCCATACAATATTTTATGATCCTACGAAAGAATCGGATCAATAATTATGCCCTGACTCCACCTCGCTGCCCGTTCGAAATTTTGCCGTAATTGCCAAAAGGGTATGTTCGTTGAGCCGAAGAAAAAATAGAGTATAGGTCGAACCACTGAATCGGATCAGAAATTCGGTCTTGGTGACCTCCATACAATATTTTATGACCCTACGTAAGAATCGGATCAATAACAATGCCCTGACGCCACCTCGCGGCCCGTCCAAAATTTTGTCGTAATTGCCAAAAGGGTATGTTCATTGAGCCGGAGAAAAAACTGAGTATGGGTCGAACACTGAATCGGGTATGAAATTCTATCTTGGTGACCTCCATAGAATATTTTATTACCCTACGAAAGAATCGGATCAATAACTATGCCCTAACGCCATCTCGCGGCCCGTCCGAAATTTTGCCGTAATTGCCAAAGGGGTATGTTCACTGAGCCAAAGAAAAAACTGAGTATGGGTCGAACCACTGAATCGGATCAGAAATTCTGTTTTGGTGACCTCCATACAATATTTTATAACCCTACGAAAGAAGCAAATCAATAACAATGCCCTGACGCCACCTCGCGGCCCGTTCGAAATTTTGTCGTAATTGCCAAAGGGGTACGTTCACTAAGCCGGTGAAAAAACTGAGTATGGGTCGAACCGCTGAATCGGATCTGAAATTCGGTCTTGGTGACCCCCATACAATATTTTATCACCCTACGAAATAATCGGATTAATAACTATGCCCCGACGACGCCTCGGGGGCCGCCCGAAATTTTGCCAGTATTGCCAAAGGGGTATGTTCACCAAGCCGGAGAAAAAACTGAGTATGGGTCGAATCACTGAATCTGATCAGAAATTTGGTCTTGGTGACATCCATACAATATTTTATTACCCTAAAAAAGAATCAGTTAAATAATTATGCCCTGACGCCACCCCGTGGCCCGTTCGCCGAGCCGGAGAAAAAATTGAGTATGGGACGAACCACTGAATTTATACTGGCCACCTCATCCACCTTAGGGTTTAGGGTCGACACACATGGATTTTTATATGTAGTTTTCAGTTTTATACATGCACAGACATATTTTGGCTGGAATCTCGCTGGAAACCGTTGATTTTAAGTCGGAATCTTGCCGGAAATTGCCGATTTTGGCCGGATTTGAAAGTTGATTGATTAATTAGCCGACTAGCCCAAAATTAACCAGTGATTAATCAGTTCCTAGTCGGGATTTTTGTAACACTGCTTCTACCTCACTGTTTTAGTGTTGAGGATCTTTTTAAAAACCTCTCTATCTCATGTTTACTTCTAAATAGTTAAATATGTTTAAGAACACATGTTGATAACTAGATTTGATATTATGTATTTATGTTACTCCCTGTCAAGGTCTTTTTCGGAATGGCTAATATTATATTACATCCCACCAAACAAACGTGATTTTCATTTATGTTGGTAAGAAAAGATGACACAACTTACCAAATAAAATTTTTTAGGCAAAAATTGACACGTAAGCAAATTATGTTAATATTTTTTTTATATTAAATTTGTGGCGTGGTTATTATTAGTTTTATTTGGTTTTTCTTTTCTATCCTTTCTAGCAGAAGTGTTCATAGTTTGATTTTAAACCATGAAACCGATCACCGGTTTCGTTTCACAATTGGTTTTGTATTCTAGTTTTTGGTTGGTCGGTTTGAAAAATTTTCAAACTGTAACAAACGGTTTGGTTTGCAGTTTGCAACGAAAAGCATCCGCCCAAAACCGGGCCATTAGATTATACTATATAGGATGGATATCGTTACAGAATTCTTAAACTACTTAAGAAGTTGAAGAAACTCTTAGTAACTAAGGTTTTTTTTTGTTTGTTAATGTTATTTAAGAGTAGTTTTATCACTTTTTATATCTATATTTACGATTACAATTATGAAAGTTTTTACATATATCTAAAAAAAATTTACATATGTGTAAATTTGCTATTACATAAATTTTACACATATATAAACTTGTGATTTATATAGGTAATAAAAAATTATATATAAAATATGGTAAAACTAGTCTCAAACAATAATAATATATGAAAAAAATTAAAAAAAAATGTTTAGTTGTTATAAGTTCCTAGAAGTTCTTAACATTTTGGGGTTCTGAAAGGATACTAACCCATACCATATATATGTGTATATATATATATATAGGATTTGGATCAGATACAAATGAAATTAACGTCATAATTGTGAGAAATCAAGTATAGTAATTATATATACAAGTATGGTAATTATGTAATTACGTCGTAGAGTAATTACATAATTACTCTACTTGTATAAATATAATTACTTTATTTGATTCTCACAATTAGCACGTTAATTTTATTTGAATGTTAACTTTCATATATGTGTGTGTGTGTGTGTGTGTGTGTGTGTATAGGGTTAGGATAAATTAAAACCCACTTGAGTTAGAAAACTCTAGAAACTTATTCTCAACATCATGTTTTAAACTTAAAATTTGAAACTTTTGGTCCACGATTAAAGTTAACAAAGAATATAAAAAGTAAAATCGCATTTTCTCTCTACTGAAAAATATGTTTAAAAGTTAAAAAAAATTTACGAAACAATTTTTTTATTTGTGATATTTTTTATAAAATATAACAACATACATTACATATGTAAAAAAGCAAAAACAAATGATGTTACATACATGGGATTAATTAAAAGAGTGCTAAATAGCACATATCACTTTTAGATTTTAGCCATATTGGTTCTTAATTCTAGCTACTTACAAATTTGCACTTAGGGGTGTTTGGGATTTCTTACTTTAGCTTCCTTATAACTTAGAGCATTCCCAGCACGTTCTCTAAATTATTGTGAGTGGATGATTTATGGAAACTTTTGTTGATGCGTATATTTGGAGAAACATTGTTCACCCTCTCGAAGTGTAATTATAGATATGGAGATATATGTCACACCCCGACCAAAGGCGGCGGAACATGTCGGGATGCGACGGATTGCCCATAAGCGCATGACACTATTTAAAGCGACAATATTTAACAACTCATTTAATTTCACAAAATCATAACGTCATATAACATAATTGTTCATACAATAATCATCACAAAATATAGTAAATAAATATATTGTTCATTTTGCAAATATCCTAAAGGTATTTGTGACGTTTTCTTCAAGCTGCCAATATCAACCTAAATGCAAACCTGTAACATTTCATAAATTAAAGTTTATCAACATAAAAGTTGGTGAGCAATTCATACTTTTGAGCATATATGTATATAATAAGAAAAACCACAATCTTGTATACGAAACAACAAATAAATAGCAATAATTTGGATAATATGAGGTCGCTAATAAGAATACATTAGCGGCACCGTTTATAAGAGAATACCAAATAAATTTGGATTTCATAAGAATACATTCCGTGCTATAAGAGAATACCAAATAGTTCACGGATTTATGAATCAACCCTACAAAAGCGATAAAACACATAAGCATATAAACATGTAAGCATAGAACACCAAATCGAGCATTTATTTAACTAAAGTATACAATAACGTTGGTGGTTTAAGACTCAAGTATAAAACATTTAATTTGAATAAGTATGAAATGTCACCCCCAAAATGAAAGATGGAAAGCGGGGTATGAAAGTACTCACGTTCAAGTATAAAATTTGGTCGGTAAAAGACGGGAAAACGGAAGGATGGAGTCTAACGAGCAAGGCCTAAATAAAAATAAAAGCCTTGTATTAGAAAGGTTGTTTTGGGAAAGCTTTAAAATAAAAGACACGAAATGTAAACAATTAAAGTTTAAGGTTTATAAAGTAACTATTTTAGAAATTATAGAAATAATCCTTTAAAAATGTAAGTTTGCTCGAAACCGGGTTAAAGTATCTAACATTAATATTTACTCAACCTATGTTAAGTAATAAGGTGGGTAAAAATGCAAGAATGCAAGTCCCTTTAGAATAAAGATACTAAAACGGGTTTTAACGAGTGTTCGGGTTGTTGGTTCGGGTCTTGATAATTGGTGAAACCCAAAGTCAACTTTCCAAAATATTAAATGTTATGAGATAACTCATAAAAATATATTAGCACTTAACCAAGTATGTAGTTCTATTGTTTTAGAACTAAAAACGCACGTTAAGCGAGTGTTTGGTTTTGTCGGTCCAAACTTTGTTATAAGATCAAGTTTGATTCAACATTCCAAGTACTTTAATAAAATATTTAAAATCAGTTTGTGAAGTATTTTTAAATAAATATACAAGTCTTGATAGCTAAAAACACACTTTTGTGTCTTAAGCGAGTGAAAATCGGTTTGGTTCGGTTTCCATCTCACAATAAGTTCATAGATGGTTTCCACATGTCAAATATCAAAGAACTTGTATAATAACTTATAAATGATGAAACTTAAGTTTTACAACCAAAAAGTTAACAATAAAGTCTTTAAACGAAAGTTCGGTTTTTGGTTCGGATCTAGTTTCGGGTTAAGACCGAGGTTAGAATCTACATACCCATAACCATAGAACTTATAATAATGATTTTAGAAACTTAAATCCAACATAAAGCATGTTTAAACAATTATTTAACAAAACTAGTAAACAAAGTTCGGTTTACGGTTTGGAGCTATTTACGGTTAAACCGAGGCATAGACTCTTCAAACCCATAACCATGGAACTTGATAAATAAGCGATAAGTATAAGTTAGCATGGTTAGTAAGCAATAATAAAGTTAGATGGTTAGATGCGGAAAATATATAACAAAGACTACGAAAGTCCTCCATGTAGCCTTGCCTTACGAGGCCTGAAACTTAACCAACCGAGGCCAGATAAGTAACTACCAAAGGTAACAAGGGTTGTATTATATATATATATATATATATATATATATGTTGTTCCATATGATTCAAGTATTAAGTTAGACTAAGTTAAGCAAATAAAAATGAAAAACTAGCATAGTTTGACTTTGGAAGTCAAACTTGACATAAACTTGAAAAACAACATTGAATGATTCTTGAATTTGAGTGAGGAAAGAGTTTATGAGCAAGGATTTATGTGGGAAAGGGTTGGGTATTTATAGGAAGAGCTAAATTTGGTTAAACAAGTGATTTGGTGGTTAAAACTTAGATTTAATGGATGATAAACCAAACAAGGAGACAAAGGAGACAAGTTGGTCTAGAATTATTTTTATAACTTTCAAAAATGACCGAATGGCCCCTGAAGTTCGTTTTAAGTGATTTTAACGCGTTTTTAAGGCCCGAAAAGGATGTTTTCAAGCCCCCCAACAAGTGTAAAACAATATTGTAACATAAAAACCATCATTTTAATTATATCATAAGTTTTGGTTTACAAAACCGGTCGGTTTATACGACAAACAAATACAAAAAATAAATACAATCGAGATCCGAATCTGACGAATGTCACAATATAGATGCTTTATTGTTATAGGCCATATAAGTTACAAAAGTGTAACTTATGAATTATTGCCCTCACAACATTGAATTCATCCAAACACCTTATAACTTCTTGAGAATGTTATAAATTATATGGAGACAAAATTCAAACACCCACTTAGTAACAGACCTAGTCCTTTTAATGTTTGATACAATAGTATAAAATAGCTTATATCATCATCCCTAAGCTCATAAAGATTTCATAGAAAAGTATTCTTTTGTGGGTTTGTTATTTAAATCCAATGGTATAATTTTAACAAAGAAAAAAATAAGTAAAACAAACAAAACAAATCGAGACACTCGAAGCGTAGCTGGTCTTTTTATTATAGGGACAATCGCTATGGAGAAAAATACTCCATGTTTTCAAACCCTTGGAGGAGCCCGGGTGGCACCCCCTGACTCGATATACTTAGGTGGGTTGGCGTTATTAAACTATTTGAGGTTGCATGGGGACGATCAGTACCACCTTGGTTTGTGGGAATTTGAATAGCAATGATAAGATTGATTTGTGCCATCAAATTTAGGATTACAATAACCATTTCATGGACGATTTGAGTCGCCATCTTGAGCCTAATCAATTTCGTTTGAGCACCCTACATTACAACCCATAAGCCTTTAAGCCTAGACAAGAAACCCGTGGGTTGAATTCTAGCAAAAATAAAAGTGTGCAATCTCTTGATTTGTTTATTGAAGAAAGTTACTCATGTTGTCTCAAGTTTTTTTGAAAAAACAAAAGGTTCATAAAGTAAGATTGTCTTAAGTAATTAGAGCACATGTTCTATAAACAATATGTAATTATTCGTCTATTAAAAACAATATATATAATTAGAACACAATGTTCTATAAACCGTTTATCTTTGTATTTGTATGTTAAATATGCTAGTTTTCACTCACCTTAGCCACTTAAAATTTCCTATCTGCACCCTATACCAGGCCACGTTACAACCTTTATAACCCTTCTTGTGCACAGTTTTGGTACTAGTAGGAAATTCATAAGGGTATGCACGAACTAAAATTAAATGTTTGTTAGGCCTGCTTAAATTATTTATGGTTTTCAAAATGTGAAACATCTATACTTGCTAGGCTGTAAACCTAATTTCTTACGCTTAGAAAATTTGCGTATAATTTTGGACCTTAACTGGTAATTGCAAGTGAATGGTGATATGTTATTTTTGTTGAAATGGACACATAAATAGACATTGTATTGAATCTATGTCTACTACTTAGGTGGATAAATAATTAATGTGATCACCTTAAGATGCCCTATTAACTTACTTTCAACAGGAATTAAATTTATTGTGGTATACAGTCGTGTTAGGTGGCATGATCATATATCAAGTCATTTTCAAGAAAAGCACTAAAAATAAGACAAACACACACACACATATATATATATAATATATATTGTTTTCAACGTATTTTTTAATTGATCTTTCTATCAAAGTTGATTATTCATTCAAGACTGATTCCTTATAACAAAAGCATATGAAGTATCAGAAGCTCAACGTGGGATGCTGCAATCAAAAGGGGATATTGTTAGAGCACTGGACGCGGAAGCTAAAGCTGCTAATCATGGTCAAACTGAAGATTATAAAGATTTTGATAGCATCAGTCTAGGGGAGATTGTAAGGTCATAAATTAATGAGACTAATGCCTATCAAACGAACTATAATAATATTAAGACGGAAGAAAGATATTTGACGATTTGAGGTGTTGCACATCATAATGGTTTATGGCTAAAAGCTTGTAAAGCCGAAATCGTGTAGATTTCGGGTTAGAACTGATTATGGATTTGGGTTTATTGGCTTAGCCTTGGGTCTTTATATTGCTACCCTATATAATGTAATGTTTAGTCATTTGTTAGGGATAGATGTTTTAGAAGAGCACTCATATAGCCACCACCTGTTTTAGAGAGCAGAGCAATTCCATGTTACGATCTTATGAACCTGAAGATTTAAAGCTAATAGTATCGTGTACATTAAAGGTCTATATTGTGTTATAATCATTCATCTATTCTTTCTTGAATCATCACGTTGATTAGCTTTCGCCTAATCAACGTGTTCGTAGTGATATCATATTGATTAAGATCCGATTTGGGACTTACATGTTTAGAAGTTGCCATCAAGACGAGAGGATTTGGGACGCGATTGGTAGGTGATTGGATGTGGTGTAAGGTTCAGAAAGTATTGTGCATTGGTTGGATTCCGCAAGATTGTTGCAAAAATAACAAGATGAGGACTAGGCAATTGTCTTTACTAATTGGTGGTTCATTTGTGGAGCTCGGAACAACGAGATTTTTTTTCTCTCATGATGATTATAAAGATTATATTTTTGATACTATTATTTAGGTTTTCTTTTTATGGTTTTTGTCTCGCAATTCTAAGTTCATTTGAGCTGTTGTATTTAATTCCTTTTGTTCTCTGAGTTAGGCTTCGCTAACCAGGAGAGGTGTTATTTTAAGTTGCCTTTAAAAAACTTCTCTAGTTTACTTCAAGAACACATGTTGATAACTAACTTTAATATTATGTCACCCGGCGCGTTGCGCCGGGGCACATCGGTAAAATCCAGGTGTTAGTAAAATCCAAACGTTGTCGATCCTGGCGTTGAGACGGAAAGGCGACGCAAATTCCTTTGGTTTCGATTACGTGTTTTATATATCGGAACTAAAACTAAAAAGTATAAAAAATTGAGGTTGACCATGGGGTGGCGATGGTTGGTAAACTCGAGTATTGGTAAAACTCGGGCATTGGTAGAAACTGAGCGTTGTCAATCCTGGGCGTTGAGGTGGCGAGTTTACACAAATTCTGTTGGTCTTGTCGCATTTGTTACGGTAATCAGAACTGAATAAAAAAACAAATTTGGCATTTGGTCGTTTTCGTTATGTTCGTTACAGCCCTGGAACTTTAACAAAATATAATGAGTCTACGCAAATTCGGCCGGCAACCATCACATTTGCCACGATAGTGAAACTAAAACAAAAAAAAAGTAAAGACCAAACTGGCAGTTGATCGATTTACGTTATTTTCGTTATGTTACCGGAACTAAAAAACATAAACAATAAAAAAAACTAAAGTGACCACTAAGGTGCTCACCAAGTAGCCCCCATCGGGAAATTACGGCACCAAAGTTCTCTTTTATATATATATATATATATATATATATATATATATTAGTAATGAGTTGAGTTATCATAAGTCATAAAAAAAAGAGAAACATGTGAAAGAGGAATGGCATAAAAAGTAATAATTCAAATTTTATCTCTCCACATATAATACATATATGTTAATTCGCTCATTTTTTAATATGTCAGTAACTTTTTCATACTGCTTTTTTTTGTTAAGTTCACCATAAAAACGAGTGGTTTTTATCTTCTATGAGTACCATTACAATATAAAAAATATTACGTCACTTTGTCTTTATGGTCGTCATTGTGTATTTTGTTCTTCACTTTGCCTTGCTACTAATTGTTGTGCTTTTTAGGTTTTTCAAACATGATGAAATTCGAAAATTTTAATGGTGAGATAACACCGTTGTGTAATCATAATATATAAATATAATGATAATATAACAATAAATTTATAATACATAAAACATAATTATTAATACATACTATACAATAACCTAGAAATTAAATATAGAATGATGAATACATATTACACAATCACCTGAAACGTAAAACATAATGTTCAATACATATTAACGTAAAACATAATGGTCAATACATATTACACAATGATCTAAAACGTAAAACACAATAGTGAATACATATTACATTATGACGTTGACATAATACACAATGAACTTACTGCATTTTCTTCTCAAATTAAGTGAATGTCACATGTCAATTCCGAACGAAAAACAATGAACGTAATATATAATGACTAAAACACAATAACAAAAAAAAGACAAATATGCAAGCAGATAGGCCCCATTTATAAACAAAAGACACTATGACTAAGAACACTCACTACAATACGTAAATTGTTTTTAATGTTTATATTACAAAGTCATACTCATATTAAAGATTAAAAACACCTCTTATTATGGTGATTTTTTTAAATTAATAATGTCATATAGAAAAGTTATAATCGTTTCAAAATAATGAGAATTAACGTGTGCATTGCATGTGAAGAGAGACAGTCAACTAATATGGCTATTATTTTTATGTCATTTCCATCATTTTTCCTTTTTGAATTAATCTCAACCATTAAAATTCAAAATAATCAATCTAGATTGTTTTTCACGCCTTTCATTTTTTTTAATAATTTATGTTTTAACCTTAAACCTATATATTGTTCCACCAAACAAACGTGTTTTATATCTATATGTGTGTTTAGTTGTCTACAACAATAATTGTCAATATTTTAATTTTTTTAATCTTACCTCTTGCTCTACAAATTGTATTCATTTTTCTAATCTTACCTCTTTGCTCTATAAATTATTGATTAAATTTATTCAAACTAAAATAAAAAAAGAAAGAATAATTCAAAACCAAACTTTTCATAAATATTTTTAAAATTTGCGAAAGTGATGTGATATGACCATATTGCGTGCATACTATGAAAGTATCTACAATTTTAAACATATCTAAAAAACCAACAAACATGTACAAACAAGCATGTAGCGATCAATTATAAAGAAATGGAACAACAAAGGATATATCTAACAAAATAGGTGGTGTGTGTTTAGCTATTAAAAAAAGGAATATTGGTTTTAAATAATTTCAATTATGCTCTATTGGTAAATAACAGCCCGGATTTTATACCTGCCTGCTGACAGTCCCAACTACTGGTGTATTTATTTTTAACGGGCCGCAATTAACAAATGACTAACTCCGTTAGTGATTTGCTGACGTGGCACGCCTAGTTGTCAAAATTGCTTATGTGGCAGCTTACTTGGCAACTACCACCAACAATAGCCCTAGATCTCAATAAAACCATCTTCTTACCTCCACTATCTGCAGCCCCGCTACCTTTTCACTTCACGGCCACCCACTTCCACCACCGGCCACCGCCGCCACACCAGACTTTCCACCACCGCCGCTACAATAGATCTTCCGTGCCACCGCCGCCTCTCCTCCAAGCTTTCTTCTACGTCAACACATGCAACCTCCGTTAGCCACTTCTGCCGTCCTCCGCCGCCGCCTGCAATCGCCGTCCCGCCATCTACCACCGCCGCCTCCGCCACTTGCAGCTTCTGTTATGCACCTCTGCAACCTCCGATTTCCTTGAATCAGTAAACCTCATATGCGTTTGATGGATATTTGAAATTTGAATTGATGAATGATATGGAGAGATGGTGATGATATAGTGGTTGCCTGATTGGATTTATAACTCGTGTCAAAGTTATGAATCTGAATCAATAAACATGGAAGCGTACCTTTTGACGTTTCCATTTTGGTTTTGTTGCATACTGGATTTATAGATTTCTATTTATATTTATATTTTGTTGCATACTGGATTTGATTATGGGCTACAAAATCTAATATAACGTAGAATTATTACCATTTATGACTATTAAATTATAATATGAATTACAATTATGTTGGTAATTTACATTGCAATCAAATCTATACTTAGTTTCTTATTGTACCCATTAGGTTTGTATTATGCTTATGAGACAATCATAGTTAGTTAGGCTTATGGGTCTATAACTATGACTGATTTCTAAGTTTTGTTTTCGCCGTATTCCTTTATCAATAAGGACCGATGATTAGTTCGTTAGGGTTGGTAATTGATCCTTTTTTTTGGCTTAATTATGCGTTCATTGGTTAGGGATTAGCCATGGTTACGCTTATGCGAAGATTGAGTTTATGATTTTTAGTAATTTCTAAGTTACCTCTTTGTTTGAATTTTGTTGAAGATCAACAAAAAAAGAAAAAAAAAACATTTTGTATCAAGCTATAATACCTATTTTCATTTACGGGCAAGAACAAACACCGCTCTTTCAAACCTCATCGGATTCTTGATGGGAGTGGGTCCGATGAGGTTTTTTTTTTAGGTTTTATGGCAAAGTTAGTTTTTATTAAGTATCTGTGATTCACATTCATTTCAATGCCATTTGATGTCAAAATTACTTATTTTTTCTTTGACATTTTAAATGCTTTTATTAGCCACTTTCAGGTTAGTTTAGAGTTTACTATTTTAAACACAGGCAGAAAATTCTGATGTAATGCTTGGTTATTCATAAGATATGTTTCTAAGAATTCAAATTTTAACTAGGATATTTGTAAGTAATGTTTTGATTTAAAATGTAAACCATGACCTATAGTAAACCTTTACCGCTGAAGTTTCTTATGTCCATTCGTTTTTATTCATCATATTTTGTTATAAAGTTAGCACATCTAGATTACAGATATCTTATTTCGAAACTAGAATACCAAGTATAACGTATACAAAACAAGAGATTTTCTTTTATTATTTTTACTTTTTACTTTTTTTGTATGATGATGAAAATACATGAGTAAAGTTAGGTTATATATTAGTTATATATTAAATAGGTGTATCGGTTTTAAATAATCTCAACTATCACATTTGATCGCTATTGATCAAACTGACGAAATGAATTGTAACAGTCACCTTTTAATATGTTTGCTTTCAAAAGATCCACGACTAACGGAAGCGTAACTCCGTTAGTCTCCCGCCGCCAGAAAACTCAACATTAACACCATCACCGCCACCACCTAAATACCGCCGCCGCCGCCGACCGACAACCACCACCTCCACTTGAATACCATCATTGACCACCACTACTCGAACGGTTTATGTTGTAGGTCAACACATTCTACGTTCATTTACGAATATGAATAATACCTAGTGACTTTGTAGCTATTTAAACAATTAAGTACTTTTATTTATATACAACGTTTTAATAATTTGTTATGTATCTAATTTTTTTATGTATTCATCTTTCTTTCTCAATTAAAAAACTTATGGCTAACCAAGCTTATCTTAAATTACTTTAATTTAGTTATATTAATTTTATCACTTTCATTAAAAAAAATGTAAATAAACTATACATCTACACACACCCAAACAAGTATAGTTACCTATTTGCTAAAATAACGGTCTATTAATCATCAAAAATATTCATGAGTTATGTTTTATATAAGCCTTGATGTTAAAAAAAAATAAAAAAATAATAAGAATCATCAAAAGTTCTAATAATAAATAGTCAGATTATATACACATTATTGAAACCAATTATTGACGTTTTGTGCAACATTATTGATCAATCATTTAAAATGCATCTTATTCATTTTTTTTTCAAACGTTCCGTACGACTTTGTCTGATTGTCTTTGTATCGGGTTGAAATAATTGATACAAAACAATGTTTTTGCTATGATCACAACATCTAACCTTGAAAATACATAAATGTGTATCATAGATAATGGGTAATAACTGTTGGGTTTCGTAGGCCTTTTGTTGGCCCGATTTATTATTTGAAGTCCAAAGGGCAGATAGGTGTAGGGTGGCCAGACCGAAGCCCGGCCCGGTTTAGATTTCTTGCATAATAATTTACTAACACTAGTTCAGTCTCTATATAAACAACATTATGTACTTGTAATTTTTGTCACTCAATAAAGATATACCTAGTTGCCACCCGTGGACGTAGGTCAGTTTAGACCGAACCACGTTAAATCCTCGTGTTCGTTTACTGCTTTCGTGTGTGTGTTCAGTTTCGTGTGTGCGTTTAATCCTAACAAGTGGTATCTAGAGCTTAGGTTCGGATCACACGAAGAACACGGTGAACCAGTTCCGCGTGTCGCCGCCGCACCAGTGATCGGGGCTAGGGTTCCGCCGCGTTACCGCTAACTGCTGCTAGGGTTTCGCTGCCACCAGTTGCCACAGGTCAGATTCAGGTTGTCGATCTAGGTTTTCGGTGTTGGCAGCTAGCCGACGTATCCAGCGATCGACCGGAAGGTTGAAAAGGTCAGCGCTAATTTTTTTTTTTGGGTTTCGTAAAAATAAGGTGTTTGGGAATTTGGTGCTACGTGAGATTATACATAGGCAGATAACATAGCCGCCACCCACCTTTGCAATTGGCTTCATATATTGGTTTTCACAACAGAAAAAGACAAAAGGAAACAGTAGGTATTTTTTTTTGGTTGCTGTGTTTCATTGTCAAGGCAGAAAGTAATATATTTGATTACTTTGCTTGTGTTCACACCAATAAAAGAAGGCAGAAGTTTTGCGAGTCGAGATCCTACTTTGCAAAGTACGAGTCAATAACAGCGAATCAAGATCCTATTTTCGTTGAAGAACAGTTTCAAGTCAGAAGAAATTTAAAGAAACTTAGAACCAGTGCCAACCGCGTTTGTCAGGTTTATCGTTTCAGTTTAAAGTTTCGGTTTCTGATTTACAGTTCGTTATTCCGCTGCACGTTAAATAGGTTGATTGTTTAACAGAGTTCAGTAGAACAATCGTTAAGTTCAGGCTCGTGTTGCTGTGTCTGTCTCTGTTTTTTTTATCCAGTTTTTCGTTTTAGTCATTGTTATGGCAGAAGACGGAAAGGTTTCGATACAGAAGTTTGACGGACAGAAGTTCGGTTGGTGGAAGATGCAGATTGAGGCACTACTTGGTCATAAAGACTTGGATGTAGTGCTTGAGGATGAAAAACCAGAAAAGCTGTCAGAAGCAGATTGGAAGAAGTTAGACAAGAAAGCTAGGGCTTGTATTACTTTGTCGTTGTCGGAAGATGTGGCGTTTAACATCATGAAAGAAACCACAGCACGTGGTATGATGGAGGCGCTATCCAACATGTATGAAAAGCCTTCGGCAGCGAATAAAGTCTATCTTATCCGAGAGCTAGTGACAACAAGAATGAAAGAGGGTGGGTCAGTTACAACTCATATCAATAATCTTAATTCGATCTTGTCCCGCTTAGTGTCAGTTGACATTAAGTTTGATGATGAAGTTCAAGGCCTCTTGTTATTATCTTCTTTGCCCGACAGTTGGTCGCAAACAGTTACTGCAGTTTGTAGTTCGTCTACAAATATTACTTTCGATGGGATTCGAGATCTGATTCTGGGAGAAGATTCAAGACGCAGAAGTTCAGGTGAATCATCAGGCAATATGCTAGTCACAGAAGGTAGAGGTAGGGGAAAACAGCGAGGCAGTGGGAGCAGGAAGAGGAGTCAGTCTAAGACTCGTAAGGATATTGAATGTTGGGGTTGTAAAGAGAAAGGACACTTCAGGAATCAGTGTCCGAATGGTAAGAAAGATGTGAATGTTACAGAAGACGACACAGATGACGGGATCAGTAGTGATGAGGCTTTGGTTTGTAGTGTTGAGAGTAGCGTTGATGCTTGGGTGATGGATTCTGGTGCATCGTTTCATGCCACTCACTGTAGTGAAACGATGAAGAATCTTAAATTTGGGGATTTTGGAAAGGTTCGACTAGCGAATGATGATATTTTAGAGGTTACTGGTATGAGAGACGTTGATTTGATAACTTCAGCCGGTACTTCTTGGACTTTGAAAGACGTGAGGGTTATTCCAAGTTTGAAGAAACGTTTGATTTCAGTTGGGCAGTTGGATGACCAAGGGTACGATGTTAAGTTCGGGAATGGGCAATGGAAAGTAGTCAAAGGGAATCTTGTGGTTGCTCGTGGCACGAAAATGGGTTCATTGTATATGGTAGGCATGTCATCGAAAGGAGTGGATCCAGTTTTGGTGAAAGAGAAAATCCGGTTCACAGAATCTCGTGGGCAGAAGAATGTTCGTTTTGCAAGTAACAAACCCAGAGCCAAAGTGAAGATTCAGGATGAACGAGCTAGGAAGGTTAAATCAGTTGGGGGACATCGTGACAGTGGGAGCACAGGTCGTGTTTCAGTTACAGTTCCAGGTCGACAGTGGATTAAGAAAACCAGTATTCCAGCTGTAAAAGTCTCTCCAATGAATTACTTGCTGAATATGGAGAGTGTTTGTTCTCAGGTTATCACAGGATCCGGTAGTTCGTTACAGTGAGAGCCGGTAGGGACAAAGAATGGGTTAGGGGCAGTTTCAGCCGTGACTGACGTGTTGGAGCTCCGGGGAGCTTCAACGGGCCTTCTGGTTAATTGATGAGAAGGCGGTGGCAACTAGAAGAAGTTTAATGTTCAGATTACAGAAGTACAATCAGGAGTGCAGACGAGAGTATTCAAGGCCTTCGAGTGGGAGATTGTTGGGTTTCGTAGGCCTTTTGTTGGCCCGATTTATTATTTGAAGTCCAAAGGGCAGATGGGTGTAGGGTGGCCAGACCGAAGCCCGGCCCGGTTTAGATTTCTTGCATAATAATTTACTAACACTAGTTCAGTCTCTATATAAACAACATTATGTACTTGTAATTTTTGTCACTCAATAAAGATATACCTAGTTGCCACCCGTGGACGTAGGTCAGTTTAGACCGAACCACGTTAAATCCTCGTGTTCGTTTACTGCTTTCGTGTGTATGTTCAGTTTCGTGTGTGCGTTTAATCCTAACAATAACATTTGGTTTTATATGGATGCTTAATATCGTAGTCGAGATGATATTCTCTTTCTAGTGATTGATTCATACGCCTCTTGACATACAATAACACATACAGATATACGACATACAGACATTAAAACAATAGAGAGATGATATTTCTCTTTATGTATAATTTTCTATGATCAACAATACACCTCAACAGACAGGTCACACATAACCGTCATTCATCAATACAAAAAAATGGCAAAAACATACGAAACAAGCGAGACAATCTTTACCTCTCAAAACATATAACAATACTCGATTGAAGGCCAAACAATTCATATCACTAAAATACAGTTATTCGTACCTTAACCGAGTATATATGGATTTTAAGAAAACCTCTTAACGTCTATTTGGTAGGGGCAATGGAATAGAGGGAGAATGAAATAATAGAATGGACAAGAGACACGGATACAAATGAACAAAATCATCAATCGGCATTATTTTAAGCTTGATTTAACAGTATTGTGGATATTGTGTTGATTCAAGATTTTAATGATGATTTTAACGAGGATAACATTGAATTTGCTTAAACACATGTGGCTTTGAGTCTGGATGACTTAATATGGCAGCTTAAATGCATCGCCAACCTTGCTAATGTGATAGTGGAGACAAGGAAACTTAAATCTTATCATATGGTTATCGGTTATGAAAGCTAGCATTGGTTTTGCCTATTACAACATATGCTAAGAGGTGTTTTTTGATAATAAAATACGTAAAAATTTGCACAATCGTATTATTGATAATTAACATTTCGTAATATGTGTCGTAGAGAAAGATAAACTTGTCGATGTTACTCGTGAAGATATAATCGAGAGTTTCCAAACAGATGAAAAAACATAAAAGAACAACTGTAGTATTTACATTTTTTTTTGATAAATTTAGTGAACTATGTTTTCTGTTATATCATAATTTGTTTTTGTTATCTAAAACTGGTTTTTAACATGGTCATATACATTAATTTTAATTTTCTTAAAAAGGGACATTTATTTCGAAACCAAGAATATATTGAGAACTAAGAAGACTACATGTACTTCCAAGTGTGATATAGAAAACGATTGCATACCCTTCTACTCTTCTATCACATCAAATTATCAATGCGTAACATACAAATGTTTTATACGATTCTTAACATGTTACCCTTAACTTTGTCATATTTACTTCTAGAACAGATGTTCATAGCTGGTTTTTATTGAAATTGCACTAATTTTGACGTTATTTTACTAATCTCGTGAAAATAACGTTAAAAGTAGCGGAAGGTTAGTCAAGCATCATGTGGTGGCGTTGATAGCCGAAAGACAAAGGTAGATGCACCAATTGGCCGGTGTCCCGATGGTTGAGTGTATGTACCCTATGTCCACGGCTTGATGCAAAACTACTATCGAGCCGGGGGTCTCACCAGAAGCAGCCTCTCTATCCCTATGGGGTAGAGGTAAGGTTGTCTACATCTTACCCCCTTAAACTCTACCATAGCTTTGGGATATATTGAGTACGATGATGATAATGATGTATTTATGTTACTCCCTAACATGGTCTTTTTGCGACGCGCTAATATATAACAAATGTGATTTTCATTTATATTGGTTATCTGCAATAAATTGTACGTTAATATTCCTTTTCTTTTAGATCTTATCTATTTCCTGTATAAATAGACTACAATAATTCAAACAAAAAACAAAATAAGAATAATTTAAACCAACCCTTCATCAAGACATATTTGTATTTTGAAAATATGCAAAACTCCCCATATATTCGCTTGATGGAAGTAATTGTAATATGTTAAAGGAGCTTTATGGTTTCCGGATATAATGAGTTCAGTTATAAGTTTATAATTGGTCATAAAAATGAATCATCGTACGTAATATATTAAACTTATAAACATTAATCAAGATCTCTCTCAAATCTCAATCCTAGCTTCATAACTCAAAAGCATCATAACGAGAATCACTATGACCTCATCATCCTCATCTAAGACCGTTTTTCTCACAAATTAAATATATGTATAAGTTATGTTTATGATTCAACATATTAAGTTTTTATTCTTACCCATGTTCTAATGATATAATCAACTAAGAATCCTAAATCCCTAATATATATAAAATTTTATTTAATTGTATTTAATTATGTCATGCTAGAAACTAATAATCTACCTCTACCTATACTAATAAAAGAAAATAATTCTGGACACATGGCATTACGAAATTAATTCTCACTATCAAATTCTCACCCAAATCACTTTTCTTCTATTGATGGAAAAATATCATGGTTCTAAATATAATATTGATTATAAATTCAACATACCTATTAGGCTGAGGGGTGTGGAGCGCTAGGAAGGGCGCAAGAGGCCAGACGATCGCGCCCCGGGGCGCGAGCACCACACCACCGAGGCGCGATAGGGGCGCGAGAGGGGCGCGAGAGCGGAAAACGATGCAGGCGCCAGGGGGCTCGCGGGAGCTGTAGCGCGTGAGGGTGCTTGGGGAATGGTGAAAGAGCCGTTGGAGGCTTAAATGTGAATAAAAAAAAAAAAAAAATTTCCTCTATATATATCACAATATATATCACATATATCCACACCCAAAACCATTCTCACATACCACACCCAAAACCAATATCACATACCACACCCAAAACCCGAAATCACCCCATATTCCAAACCTTTTTTTAAAAACATGGCTGGAAATTGGTACCCAAACCTAGAATCAGATTACAGTTACGACGATTTATGGTCGGCACCGGACCAACCGATGTTTTATTCGGGGTCGCAACAACCATCCGGCTTTCAACCATCCAACATACAACCGTCTCCTAACTTTGTAGTTCCGGAGACACAAGAACCAGAACCAGAAGGTGAAGCTGCGGGACAAAGAAGACGCGTCCACCGGAAAAAACAAGTTGCAACGGACGGGTCGGGTTCGGCTTCGACCGGAAGGGCGAAACGGAAAATCACTCCGTGGTCATCGGATGAGAAGGAAGCCCTGTGTCGGGCTTGGATAGCCACTTCTGAGGATCGGCGTTGCGGTAATTGTTTTAACGTTTTTAAAAATGATTTTTAATAAAAAAGTTAAATGACATACAAATTTATTATGCATTTTGCAGCGGACTACCAAAAGAGCAAGGTCTTTTGGACAAAGGTTAGGGAGACGTTCTATTCGCTCGTTGGGAGTACAGAGCGGAACGCCGATATGATTTCGGGTCGGTGGACCGAAATCAGAAAATTTGTCGGCTTGTTTACTAATCTGTTCAACAGGAACGCCGGTCGTATGAGACCAAGTGGCAGTGACGATTTGGCGGTCTATAATTTCACTGTCGAAGAGTGGAGGCAGGAGTGCCTGCGGAGGTATGGGACGGTGAAGACGTGGGACGATGTAAAGGTGTGGGAGAGGTTGAGAAGGTGTTCCAAGTGGGTTGAGCTAGTGGCGCCGGACCTTGATGCGGAAGTAGGGCCGAAACGGACTAAAACTAGTTCGTCTGGAGCGTACAGCACTTCCGCCGGGTCGGATTGCCGGGTTGGATTCGACCTAAACGTTGCGGGGGAGGAAACGTCTTCACCGCCGAGGAGGCGGCCATTGGGAAGGGACGCCAGGGGGAAAAAACCGGCTGAGGGGGAAGCCGTAAACATCAACGATCTTGTTGAATCCCTCAATAAATTCAACAAAACCATGGAGGTGGTCTCTATTGACAAAAAGGAAAAAAAAAAAGAATGAGAGATTTGGACTTCCTTGCAAGAGACTTCAGCCACCTAAATCCGGTCGACCAAATGCTGATGGAAAAACAAAAGGAACGTATCCGGAAGAGGTTGATCGAAGAAGACGAAGCCGAATAATAAGAATAATGTTTTTCTTTAGTACTTTAATTTTTTTTATATATTAATGTGTTTTTTTAATTAATGTGTGTTTTTTTAAATAATTTCTTGTTTTTTTAATAATACGTTTTTTTAATACATTTATAAAAAAATAAAAAAATAAACCGCTCGCGCCCCCTCTCGCGCCCCTCCACACCATGGCCCGGGGCGCTATCACCACTACCAACACCCATCTTATCAAGTTTCTCTCTCTGCCACACGTCACAATATTATTGGCTGGCGCCCCCCACTCACGCCCCCTCTCGCGCCCCCCACACCCCTCAGCCTTAATTGGTCAGCCCCCATTGATTGAATTATTAATGTCATAAATTATATTGTAAACATAATTAATATAAACAAATATTAATATAATAATTAGGTGTCATAAAGATATTCTCTTTAAAATTTAAATGTATATAAAAGAGTTTGTGTTTAAAGAGTATACTAACATTTTATTTTTAAGACATCTTCATATTAAAGAAAAATATAATTTTTTTATAAATTTTTTTATCAATATTAAATGTATAATAAGTCTTAAAAATCATAGACAAATTTTTCATTTTTTATATTTAGTATAAGACTATTATGACAGTTGAACAACAGTGTGTTTATAATTGGACATCATGAAAGTTGTTTAAAAGGGAAAATCTGGTGTGTGTTTTTTATGGGTTTAGTGTTTAAGGTATGGAGTGAAAAACGTTTTTGTGAAAGAACAATAATGAAGCAATGCCACTAGAATCAACATTTAAAACAATGAGACATTTAGATTTTAAAGAAGAAATTAAAGATACCGATGGTATAACAACTCATTCTCGATTTAAAATTCAATCACATTTGACGATATAAAGCGATCGATTATATTTGTAATACATTTTTTATATAATATAAAGAGACTTAGGCCATGTTTGGGATTCCTTATTTACACCTCCTTTTGACTAAAACAAGGAGTTTTTGATAAGTTACACTTTTCTAACTTATCAAAACTCCTTTTTCCTTCTTTAAAAACTTAAAAAAATCACATTACCCAAACACCTTTTTAACTTACAAAGTTGATAAGTTATAAGGAGGTAAAAATAAGGAATCTCAAACACCCCCTTAATTTGTATTGAATTATTCATTATATTTTATACATTAACTTATTCCTTGTAATACACGGTTTCTAAAGCTAGTAATTCTAATATTTTCGTACGTTCAGTAGATAAAAAAAACATACGAGGTTATAAACTCAATAAAATCATGTGTGCCTTTTTTACAAAAAATATAGATAAAAACAATGTGTACGTGACCATCACCAACCGACTAACAACACCTCACCTACTACCATTGATGTGTCTGTCACTTCTGTCGTTAACCTCAACTCATTGCACGGTCAGATAACAACAAAAACCGACTTCAAACCATGCATAATTTGTAATGGAAAATCACTAGCCATGTTTAATGTTCCAGCATAGATATGGCTATTTTAGTCTATATCCACTCAATCATAGACTTTTGGTTCAATAAATAAGCGTCATGTCAAGGAAGCTGGCTAAGACAGCTTAGTCTTAGTCATCATTTTATGGTCATTAAATTTTGTAAAAAGTAAATGGGACCCACTTTTAAGTAATATAATTTCGACACGTGTCAAGCACGGCTAAACTTAACCTACAGGCTATAACTCTAGTGTTTAGCCGGCATCCTTAACACTTAACCGGCTTCGGGATCTATGTTTATCACTTACCCGGCTCATAATTTTATCCCTCTTAGAGTGCTCCAACTCAGCTCGCAGACTACAACTTCATTTAGTTGTCTTCTTTTATTTTATTTAGTCCCGTAAATTTAGCCACTAAAATTAAATACTTTACCTACCTAGTTAAATACTACAACTTCCATTTTTTAAAATCTTAGTGTTCTTTTATTGTTTTAGCCGCATAAATTTAGCCTAAAAATTATATGCTTTTACATACACAATTAAATACTTAGTTAGCTTCTATTTTTTTCCTTTTAACAGTCTTCTTTTCACACCTTCCTCTAAGTCTAGGCGTGTGACCAACGGTGAGTATCTGTATTGTAAATATATCATAGTTGCGTGTTGTTTTAAAGTAAGACTTCGTTTTAAAATAAAATATTTATTTATTCTGAAATTTCTCGGACATTAATTACCAGAGTGTTTGGTTTACAAAATATTTCACTTATTACAACCATTATAAAACAGAGCAATATTTATATAGAGAATATCTAATTCCATAAATGACTCTAATTCTCTGTTACTACACAGCTTAACTTGTTTTCCTAAAATTTGGGGGAAAAATATGTGATATGCTGGTAAACACGTTGACTCCAAAACAATATTTATATACTTCGTTATTCCCTAGGGTATCTTATTACCCAACCCGTCATGGAAAAGGAAATAATTAAGTTAAATAGTTTATGCAATTCTATTATAAATTTAAGCTAAACTCGAAACCGTTCAGCGAACACCGTAACATTCTAGTACTTATCAACTACCAACATACACATGACCATTCCCTAACGGGTATTACTTAGACCCGGCCCAACGTGGCAGGGACAATGATCAAGCGTGGTGCGGTGTGCCCACCTACTGCCTCATATGTAAAGATCCTAACCAACGTATACAATAGTCTGAGAGCTAGCGATTACCTTTGTTCATACAGTTTTCGGGATCTATAATCCCATGTCAACTTTGTTTATATAACTCATTTAAAGAGTTGTAAAATTTTGAGCGTATTGTTATAATCATTACTTTCCACTTATTTATGTTTGTGAGTTACCTAAGACCTATAGTATGAGAATAACTTTGTATAAATATCTAGATCCAAAGAATCTAGCTTTAAACCTTCAGTCTAATTTATAGTTGTAAACCTTGACTCGTCATTTGAGTAAAGCATTTAGACCTATAGTTTTACAGTTTATTTTATCAACCATATGTTAAGTTTCTTCATGAGACGTCAGTTTGTAAATGTTTTTATGTTTCTTCTTCAAAAATAAATGTTAATTTGATTTTCACCTTTTGTATATAAAATTTTACGTTTCTTAGCTATGAAGAAAGGTTTATGAAACTTTTAGAAAGACTAAAATATAACTGAAAACTCTTCAAGGTCTTGACTATATCCCGACTAGGTTCTCAGCTATATATTGAAATAACTTACGCATATTTTCTACCTTATCGTGGGTATTTTCTTAAGATTGATCGTGCAATATTCCTACTACAGGTCGTGTGTCGGGGCTTCGTCAGGACTCTTACTATCTGGCACGTACTTTGAGACTCGAAGCTACGTCGAGACGTTGCAAGGGGTTTGGGGCACACCTTACGAGGTTGTGTGTGTAACTGAGAGTGAAATGGGATGAGCTTGCCTTCAATCCCCGACCTCGACTTCGTGATATGTGTTTATCACTTAGCCGACTCATTATTTTCATTCTTAGAGTGGTCCAACTCGGCTCGCAGACTAAAACTTCACTTAACTGTCTATTTTTCTTCCTTTTAGAAGCGTAAATTTAGTTGTTAAAATTAAAAACTTTATCTACAGAATTAGTTACTATGGCTTCCATTTTTAAAATGTTAGTCATTGTCTTTTATTGTTTTAGCCGCATAAATTTAGTCCCCAAAATTAAATGTTTTTACCTACACAATTAAATATTTAGTTGTCTTATTATTTTTCTCTCTTGTCAGTCTTCTTTTTTTCTCTCAGTCGGCTTCCATTTTTCTCTCTCAGACGTCTTCTTTTTTCTCTTAGGCGCATGTTTTAGCCGTGTTTAACACGTGTCAGCAAAATATACAAAAATTTCTCTTAGTCGGAATGTTTAAGCCGTCTTCTTTTTTGGTAAGAGAAAAACATGAAAGTCGACTAAGTATTTAATGAGTCGATAAAAGTATTTAATTTTGGCAGCTAAAACATGTCAGCTAAAAGAAAAAAAAAATAGCTAAAAGAGAGGAAAAATTGATGCCGCTGAGTATTAAATTGGGTATGTAAAACTATTTTATTTTAGGGGCTAAATCTACACAGCTAAAACAATAAAATATGACGATTTTGGCCGTGGACGTAGGTCAGTTTAGACCGAACCACGTTAAATCCTCGTGTTCGTTTACTGCTTTCGTGTGTATGTTCAGTTTCGTGTGTGCGTTTAATCCTAACAATAACATTTGGTTTTATATGGATGCTTAATATCGTAGTCGAGATGATATTCTCTTTCTAGTGATTGATTCATACGCCTCTTGACATACAATAACACTTACAGATATACGACATACAGACATTAAAACAATAGAGAGATGATATTTCTCTTTATGTATAATTTTCTATGATCAACAATACACCTCAACAGACAGGTCACACATAACCGTCATTCATCAATACAAAAAAATGGCAAAAACATACGAAACAAGCGAGACAATCTTTACCTCTCAAAACATATAACAATACTCGATTGAAGGCCAAACAATTCATATCACTAAAATACAGTTATTCGTACCTTAACCGAGTATATATGGATTTTAAGAAAATCTCTTAACGTCTATTTGGTAGGGGCAATGGAATAGAGGGAGAATGAAATCGATGAAATAATAGAATGGACAAGAGACACGGATACAAATGAACAAAATCATCAATCGGCATTATTTTAAGCTTGATTTAACAGTATTGTGGATATTGTGTTGATTCAAGATTTTAATGATGATTTTAACGAGGATAACATTGAATTTGCTTAAACACATGTGGCTTTGAGTCTGGATGACTTAATATGGCAGCTTAAATGCATCGCCAACCTTGCTAATGTGATAGTGGAGACAAGGAAACTTAAATCTTATCATATGGTTATCGGTTATGAAAGCTAGCATTGGTTTTGCCTATTACAACATATGCTAAGAGGTGTTTTTTGATAATAAAATACGTAAAAATTTGCACAATCGTATTATTGATAATTAACATTTCGTAATATGTGTCGTAGAGAAAGATAAACTTGTCGATGTTACTCGTGAAGATATAATCGAGAGTTTCCAAACAGATGAAAAAACATAAAAGAACAACTGTGGTATGTAAATTTTTTTCTGATAAATTTAGTGAACTATGTTTTCTGTTATATCATAATTTGTTTTTGTTATCTAAAACTGGTTTTTAACATGGTCATATACATTAATTTTAATTTTCTTAAAAAGGGACATTTATTTCGAAACCAAGAATATATTGAGAACTAAGAAGACTACATATACTTCCAAGTGTGATATAGAAAACGATTGCATACCCTTCTACTCTTCTATCACATCAAATTATCAATGCGTAACATACAAATGTTTTATACGATTCTTAACATGTTACCCTTAACTTTGTCATATTTACTTCTAGAACAGATGTTCATAGCTGGTTTTTATTGAAATTGCACTAATTTTGACGTTATTTTACTAATCTCGTGAAAATAACGTTAAAAGTAGCGGAAGGTTAGTCAAGCATCATGTGGTGGCGTTGATAGCCGAAAGACAAAGGTAGATGCACCAATTGGCCGGTGTCCCGATGGTTGAGTGTATGTACCCTATGTCCACGGCTTGATGCAAAACTACTATCGAGCCGGGGGTCTCACCAGAAGCAGCCTCTCTATCCCTATGGGGTAGAGGTAAGGTTGTCTACATCTTACCCCCTTAAACTCTACCATAGCTTTGGGATATATTGAGTACGATGATGATAATGATGTATTTATGTTACTCCCTAACATGGTCTTTTTGCGACGCGCTAATATATAACAAATGTGATTTTCATTTATATTGGTTATCTGCAATAAATTGTACGTTAATATTCCTTTTCTTTTAGATCTTATCTATTTCCTGTATAAATAGACTACAATAATTCAAACAAAAAACAAAATAAGAATAATTTAAACCAACCCTTCATCAAGACATATTTGTATTTTGAAAATATGCAAAACTCCCCATATATTCGCTTGATGGAAGTAATTGTAATATGTTAAAGGAGCTTTATGGTTTCCGGATATAATGAGTTCAGTTATAAGTTTATAATTGGTCGTAAAAATGAATCATCGTACGTAATATATTAAACTTATAAACATTAATCAAGATCTCTCTCAAATCTCAATCCTAGCTTCATAACTCAAAAGCATCATAACGAGAATCACTATGACCTCATCATCCTCATCTAAGACCGTTTTTCTCACAAATTAAATATATGTATAAGTTATGTTTATGATTCAACATATTAAGTTTTTATTCTTACCCATGTTCTAATGATATAATCAACTAAGAATCCTAAATCCCTAATATATATAAAATTTTATTTAATTGTATTTAATTATGTCATGCTAGAAACTAATAATCTACCTCTACCTATACTAATAAAAGAAAATAATTCTGGACACACGGCATTAAGAAATTAATTCTCACTATCAAATTCTCACCCAAATCACTTTTCTTCTATTGATGGAAAAATATCATGGTTCTAAAGATAATATTGATTATAAATTCAACATACCTATTAATTGGTCAGCCCCCATTGATTGAATTATTAATGTCATAAATTATATTGTAAACATAATTAATATAAACAAATATTAATATAATAATTAGGTGTCATAAAGATATTCTCTTTAAAATTTAAATGTATATAAAAGAGTTTGTGTTTAAAGAGTATACTAACATTTTATTTTTAAGACATCTTCATATTAAAGAAAAATATAATTTTTTTATAAATTTTTTTATCAATATTAAATGTATAATAAGTCTTAAAAATCATAGACAAATTTTTCATTTTTTATATTTAGTATAAGACTATTATGACAGTTGAACAACAGTGTGTTTATAATTGGACATCATGAAAGTTGTTTAAAAGGGAAAATCTGGTGTGTGTTTTTTATGGGTTTAGTGTTTAAGGTATGGAGTGAAAAACGTTTTTGTGAAAGAACAATAATGAAGCAATGCCACTAGAATCAACATTTAAAACAATGAGACATTTAGATTTTAAAGAAGAAATTAAAGATACCGATGGTAGAACAACTCATTCTCGATTTAAAATTCAATCACATTTGACGATATAAAGCGATCGATTATATTTGTAATACATTTTTTATATAATATAAAGAGACTTAGACCATGTTTGGGATTCCTTATTTACACCTCCTTTTGACTAAAACAAGGAGTTTTTGATAAGTTACACTTTTCTAACTTATCAAAACTCCTTTTTCCTTCTTTAAAAACTTAAAAAAATCACATTACCCAAACACCATTTTAACTTACAAAAGTTGATAAGTTATAAGGAGGTAAAAATAAGGAATCCCAAACACCCCCTTAATTTGTATTGAATTATTCATTATAATTTATACATTAACTTATTCCTTGTAATACACGGTTTCTAAAGCTAGTAATTCTAATATTTTCGTACGTTCAGTAGATAAAAAAAACATACGAGGTTATAAACTCATTAAAATCATGTGTGCCTTTTTTACAAAAAATATAGATAAAAACAATGTGTACGTGACCATCACCAACCGACTAACAACACCTCACCTACTACCATTGATGTGTCTGTCACTTCTGTCGTTAACCTCAACTCATTGCACGGTCAGATAACAACAAAAACCGACTTCAAACCATGCATAATTTGTAATGGAAAGAAAATCACTAGCCATGTTTAATGTTCCAGAATAGATATGGCTATTTTAGTCTATATCCACTCAATCATAGACCTTTGGTTCAATAAATAAGCGTCATGTCAAGGAAGCTGGCTAAGACAGCTTAGTCTTAGTCATCATTTTATGGTCATTAAATTTTGTAAAAAGTAAATGGGACCCACTTTTAAGTAATATAATTTCGACACGTGTCAAACACGGCTAAACTTAACCTACAGGCTATAACTCTAGTGTTTAGCCGGCATCCTTAACACTTAACCGGCTTCGGGATCTATGTTTATCACTTACCCGGCTCATAATTTTATCCCTCTTAGAGTGCTCCAACTCAGCTCGCAGACTACAACTTCATTTAGTTGTCTTCTTTTATTCTATTTAGTCCCGTAAATTTAGCCACTAAAATTAAATACTTTACCTACCTAGTTAAATACTACAACTTCCATTTTTTAAAATCTTAGTGTTCTTTTATTGTTTTAGCCGCATAAATTTAGCCTAAAAATTATATGCTTTTACATACACAATTAAATACTTAGTTAGCTTCTATTTTTTTTCTTTTAACAGTCTTCTTTTCACACCTTCCTCTAAGTCTAGGCGTGTGACCAACGGTGAGTATCTGTATTGTAAATATATCATAGTTGCGTGTTGTTTTAAAGTAAGACTTCGTTTTAAAATAAAATATTTATTTATTCTGAAATTTCTCGGACATTAATTACCAGAGTGTTTGGTTTACAAAATATTTCACTTATTACAACCATTATAAAACAGAGCAATATTTATATAGAGAATATCTAATTCCATAAATGACTCTAATTCTCTGTTACTACACAGCTTAACTTGTTTTCCTAAAATTTGGGGGAAAAATATGTGATATGCTGGTAAACACGTTGACTCCAAAACAATATTTATATACTTCGTTATTCCCTAGGGTATCTTATTACCCAACCTGTCATGGAAAAGGAAATAATTAAGTTAAATAGTTTATGCAATTCTATTATAAATTTAAGCTAAACTCGAAACCGTTCAGCGAACACCGTAACATTCTAGTACTTATCAACTACCAACATACACATGACCATTCCCTAACGGGTATTACTTAGACCCGGCCCAACGTGGCAGGGACAATGATCAAGCGTGGTGCGGTGTGCCCACCGACTGCCTCATATGTAAAGATCCTAACCAACGTATACAATAGTCTGAGGGCTAGCGATTACCTTTGTTCATACAGTTTTCGGGATCTATAATCCCATGTCAACTTTGTTTATATAACTCATTTAAAGAGTTGTAAAATTTTGAGCGTACTGTTATAATCATTACTTTCCACTTATTTATGTTTGTGAGTTACCTCAGACCTATAGTATGAGAATAACTTTGTATAAATATCTAGATCCAAAGAATCTAGCTTTAAACCTTCAGTCTAATTTATAGTTGTAAACCTTGACTCGTCATTTGAGTAAAGCATTTAGACCTATAGTTTTACAGTTTATTTTATCAACCATATGTTAAGTTTCTTCATGAGACGTCGTTTTTATGTTTCTTCTTCAAAAATAAATGTTAATTTGATTTTCACCTTTTGTATATAAAATTTTACGTTTCTTAGCTATAAAGAAAGGTTTATGAAACTTTTAGAAAGACTAAAATATAACTGAAAACTCTTCAAGGTCTAGACTATATGCCGACTAGGTTCTCAGCTATATATTGAAATAACTTACGCATATTTTCTACCTTATCGTGGGTATTTTCTTAAGATTGATCGTGCAATATTCCTACTACAGGTCGTGTGTGTCGGGGCTTCGTCAGGACTCTTACTATCTGGCACGTACTTTGAGACTCGAAGCTACGTCGAGACGTTGCAAGGGGTTTGGGGCACACCTTACGAGGTTGTGTGTGTAACTGAGAGTGAAATGGGATGAGCTTGCCTTCAATCCCCGACCTCGACTTCGTGATATGTGTTTATCACTTAGCCGACTCATTATTTTCATTCTTAGAGTGGTCCAACTCGGCTCGCAGACTAAAACTTCACTTAACTGTCTATTTTTCTTCCTTTTAGAAGCGTAAATTTAGTTGTTAAAATTAAAAACTTTATCTACAGAGTTAGTTACTATGGCTTCCATTTTTAAAATGTTAGTCATTGTCTTTTATTGTTTTAGCCGCATAAATTTAGTCCCCAAAATTAAATGTTTTTACCTACACAATTAAATATTTAGTTGTCTTATTATTTTTCTCTCTTGTCAGTCTTCTTTTTTTCTCTCAGTCGGCTTCCATTTTTCTCTCTCATACGTCTTCTTTTTTCTCTTAGGCGCATGTTTTAGCCGTGTTTAACACGTGTCAGCAAAATATACAAAAATTTCTCTTAGCCGGAATGTTTAAGCCGTCTTCTTTTTTGGTAAGAGAAAAACATGAAAGTCGACTAAGTATTTAATGAGTCGATAAAAGTATTTAATTTTGGCAGCTAAAACATGTCAGCTAAAAGAAAAAAAAAATAGCTAAAAGAGAGGAAAAATTGATGCCGCTGAGTATTAAATTGGGTATGTAAAACTATTTTATTTTAGGGGCTAAATCTACACAGCTAAAACAATAAAATATGACGATTTTGGCCGTGGACGTAGGTCAGTTTAGACCGAACCTCGTTAAATCCTCGTGTTCGTTTACTGCTTTCGTGTGTATGTTCAGTTTCGTGTGTGCGTTTAATCCTAACAATAACATTTGGTTTTATATGGATGCTTAATATCGTAGTCGAGATGATATTCTCTTTCTAGTGATTGATTCATACGCCTCTTGACATACAATAACACATACAGATATACGACATACAGACATTAAAACAATAGAGAGATGATATTTCTCTTTATGTATAATTTTCTATGATCAACAATACACCTCAACAGACAGGTCACACATAACCGTCATTCATCAATACAAAAAAATGGCAAAAACATACGAAACAAGCGAGACAATCTTTACCTCTCAAAACATATAACAATACTCGATTGAAGGCCAAACAATTCATATCACTAAAATACAGTTATTCGTACCTTAACCGAGTATATATGGATTTTAAGAAATTCTCTTAACGTCTATTTGGTAGGGGCAATGGAATAGAGGGAGAATGAAATCGATGAAATAATAGAATGGACAAGAGACACGGATACAAATGAACAAAATCATCAATCGGCATTATTTTAAGCTTGATTTAACAGTATTGTGGATATTGTGTTGATTCAAGATTTTAATGATGATTTTAACGAGGATAACATTGAATTTGCTTAAACACATGTGGCTTTGAGTCTGGATGACTTAATATGGCAGCTTAAATGCATCGCCAACCTTGCTAATGTGATAGTGGAGACAAGGAAACTTAAATCTTATCATATGGTTATCGGTTATGAAAGCTAGCATTGGTTTTGCCTATTACAACATATGCTAAGAGGTGTTTTATGATAATAAAATACGTAAAAATTTGCACAATCGTATTATTGATAATTAACATTTCGTAATATGTGTCGTAGAGAAAGATAAACTTGTCGATGTTACTCGTGAAGATATAATCGAGAGTTTCCAAACAGATGAAAAAACATAAAAGAACAACTGTAGTATGTACATTTTTTTCTGATAAATTTAGTGAACTATGTTTTCTGTTATATCATAATTTGTTTTTGTTATCTAAAACTGGTTTTTAACATGGTCATATACATTAATTTTAATTTTCTTAAAAAGGGACATTTATTTCGTAACCAAGAATATATTGAGAACTAAGAAGACTACATATACTTCCAAGTGTGATATAGAAAACGATTGCATACCCTTCTACTCTTCTATCACATCAAATTATCAATGCGTAACATACAAATGTTTTATACGATTCTTAACATGTTACCCTTAACTTTGTCATATTTACTTCTAGAACAGATGTTCATAGCTGGTTTTTATTGAAATTGCACTAATTTTGACGTTATTTTACTAATCTCGTGAAAATAACGTTAAAAGTAGCGGAAGGTTAGTCAAGCATCATGTGGTGGCGTTGATAGCCGAAAGACAAAGGTAGATGCACCAATTGGCCGGTGTCCCGATGGTTGAGTGTATGTACCCTATGTCCACGGCTTGATGCAAAACTACTATCGAGCCGGGGGTCTCACCAGAAGCAGCCTCTCTATCCCTATGGGGTAGAGGTAAGGTTGTCTACATCTTACCCCCTTAAACTCTACCATAGCTTTGGGATATATTGAGTACGATGATGATAATGATGTATTTATGTTACTCCCTAACATGGTCTTTTTGCGACGCGCTAATATATAACAAATGTGATTTTCATTTATATTGGTTATCTGCAATAAATTGTACGTTAATATTCCTTTTCTTTTAGATCTTATCTATTTCCTGTATAAATAGACTACAATAATTCAAACAAAAAACAAAATAAGAATAATTTAAACCAACCCTTCATCAAGACATATTTGTATTTTGAAAATATGCAAAACTCCCCATATATTCGCTTGATGGAAGTAATTGTAATATGTTAAAGGAGCTTTATGGTTTCCGGATATAATGAGTTCAGTTATAAGTTTATAATTGGTCATAAAAATGAATCATCGTACGTAATATATTAAACTTATAAACATTAATCAAGATCTCTCTCAAATCTCAATCCTAGCTTCATAACTCAAAAGCATCATAACGAGAATCACTATGACCTCATCATCCTCATCTAAGACCGTTTTTCTCACAAATTAAATATATGTATAAGTTATGTTTATGATTCAACATATTAAGTTTTTATTCTTACCCATGTTCTAATGATATAATCAACTAAGAATCCTAAATCCCTAATATATATAAAATTTTATTTAATTGTATTTAATTATGTCATGCTAGAAACTAATAATCTACCTCTACCTATACTAATAAAAGAAAATAATTCTGGACACATGGCATTACGAAATTAATTCTCACTATCAAATTCTCACCCAAATCACTTTTCTTCTATTGATGGAAAAATATCATGGTTCTAAATATAAAATTGATTATAAATTCAACATACCTATTAATTGGTCAGCCCCCATTGATTGAATTATTAATGTCATAAATTATATTGTAAACATAATTAATATAAACAAATATTAATATAATAATTAGGTGTCATAAAGATATTCTCTTTAAAATTTAAATGTATATAAAAGAGTTTGTGTTTAAAGAGTATACTAACATTTTATTTTTAAGACATCTTCATATTAAAGAAAAATATAATTTTTTTATAAATTTTTTTATCAATATTAAATGTATAATAAGTCTTAAAAATCATAGACAAATTTTTCATTTTTTATATTTAGTATAAGACTATTATGACAGTTGAACAACAGTGTGTTTATAATTGGACATCATGAAAGTTGTTTAAAAGGGAAAATCTGGTGTGTGTTTTTTATGGGTTTAGTGTTTAAGGTATGGAGTGAAAAACGTTTTTGTGAAAGAACAATAATGAAGCAATGCCACTAGAATCAACATTTAAAACAATGAGACATTTAGATTTTAAAGAAGAAATTAAAGATACCGATGGTAGAACAACTCATTCTCGATTTAAAATTCAATCACATTTGACGATATAAAGCGATCGATTATATTTGTAATACATTTTTTATATAATATAAAGAGACTTAGGCCATGTTTGGGATTCCTTATTTACACCTCCTTTTGACTAAAACAAGGAGTTTTTGATAAGTTACACTTTTCTAACTTATCAAAACTCCTTTTTCCTTCTTTAAAAACTTAAAAAAATCACATTACCCAAACACCATTTTAACTTACAAAAGTTGATAAGTTATAAGGAGGTAAAAATAAGGAATCCCAAACACCCCCTTAATTTGTATTGAATTATTCATTATAATTTATACATTAACTTATTCCTTGTAATACACGGTTTCTAAAGCTAGTAATTCTAATATTTTCGTACGTTCAGTAGATAAAAAAAACATACGAGGTTATAAACTCATTAAAATCATGTGTGCCTTTTTTACAAAAAATATAGATAAAAACAATGTGTACGTGACCATCACCAACCGACTAACAACACCTCACCTACTACCATTGATGTGTCTGTCACTTCTGTCGTTAACCTCAACTCATTGCACGGTCAGATAACAACAAAAACCGACTTCAAACCATGCATAATTTGTAATGGAAAGAAAATCACTAGCCATGTTTAATGTTCCAGAATAGATATGGCTATTTTAGTCTATATCCACTCAATCATAGACCTTTGGTTCAATAAATAAGCGTCATGTCAAGGAAGCTGGCTAAGACAGCTTAGTCTTAGTCATCATTTTATGGTCATTAAATTTTGTAAAAAGTAAATGGGACCCACTTTTAAGTAATATAATTTCGACACGTGTCAAACACGGCTAAACTTAACCTACAGGCTATAACTCTAGTGTTTAGCCGGCATCCTTAACACTTAACCGGCTTCGGGATCTATGTTTATCACTTACCCGGCTCATAATTTTATCCCTCTTAGAGTGCTCCAACTCAGCTCGCAGACTACAACTTCATTTAGTTGTCTTCTTTTATTCTATTTAGTCCCGTAAATTTAGCCACTAAAATTAAATACTTTACCTACCTAGTTAAATACTACAACTTCCATTTTTTAAAATCTTAGTGTTCTTTTATTGTTTTAGCCGCATAAATTTAGCCTAAAAATTATATGCTTTTACATACACAATTAAATACTTAGTTAGCTTCTATTTTTTTCCTTTTAACAGTCTTCTTTTCACACCTTCCTCTAAGTCTAGGCGTGTGACCAACGGTGAGTATCTGTATTGTAAATATATCATAGTTGCGTGTTGTTTTAAAGTAAGACTTCGTTTTAAAATAAAATATTTATTTATTCTGAAATTTCTCGGACATTAATTACCAGAGTGTTTGGTTTACAAAATATTTCACTTATTACAACCATTATAAAACAGAGCAATATTTATATAGAGAATATCTAATTCCATAAATGACTCTAATTCTCTGTTACTACACAGCTTAACTTGTTTTCCTAAAATTTGGGGGAAAAATATGTGATATGCTGGTAAACACGTTGACTCCAAAACAATATTTATATACTTCGTTATTCCCTAGGGTATCTTATTACCCAACCCGTCATGGAAAAGGAAATAATTAAGTTAAATAGTTTATGCAATTCTATTATAAATTTAAGCTAAACTCGAAACCGTTCAGCGAACACCGTAACATTCTAGTACTTATCAACTACCAACATACACATGACCATTCCCTAACGGGTATTACTTAGACCCGGCCCAACGTGGCAGGGACAATGATCAAGCGTGGTGCGGTGTGCCCACCGACTGCCTCATATGTAAAGATCCTAACCAACGTATACAATAGTCTGAGGGCTAGCGATTACCTTTGTTCATACAGTTTTCGGGATCTATAATCCCATGTCAACTTTGTTTATATAACTCATTTAAAGAGTTGTAAAATTTTGAGCGTATTGTTATAATCATTACTTTCCACTTATTTATGTTTGTGAGTTACCTCAGACCTATAGTATGAGAATAACTTTGTATAAATATCTAGATCCAAAGAATCTAGCTTTAAACCTTCAGTCTAATTTATAGTTGTAAACCTTGACTCGTCATTTGAGTAAAGCATTTAGACCTATAGTTTTACAGTTTATTTTATCAACCATATGTTAAGTTTCTTCATGAGACGTCAGTTTGTAAATGTTTTTATGTTTCTTCTTCAAAAATAAATGTTAATTTGATTTTCACCTTTTGTATATAAAATTTTACGTTTCTTAGCTATAAAGAAAGGTTTATGAAACTTTTAGAAAGACTAAAATATAACTGAAAACTCTTCAAGGTCTAGACTATATGCCGACTAGGTTCTCAGCTATATATTGAAATAACTTACGCATATTTTCTACCTTATCGTGGGTATTTTCTTAAGATTGATCGTGCAATATTCCTACTACAGGTCGTGTGTCGGGGCTTCGTCAGGACTCTTACTATCCGGCACGTACTTTGAGACTCGAAGCTACGTCGAGACGTTGCAAGGGGTTTGGGGCACACCTTACGAGGTTGTGTGTGTAACTGAGAGTGAAATGGGATGAGCTTGCCTTCAATCCCCGACCTCGACTTCGTGATATGTGTTTATCACTTAGCCGACTCATTATTTTCATTCTTAGAGTGGTCCAACTCGGCTCGCAGACTAAAACTTCACTTAACTGTCTATTTTTCTTCCTTTTAGAAGCGTAAATTTAGTTGTTAAAATTAAAAACTTTATCTACAGAGTTAGTTACTATGGCTTCCATTTTTAAAATGTTAGTCATTATCTTTTATTGTTTTAGCCGCATAAATTTAGTCCCCAAAATTAAATGTTTTTACCTACACAATTAAATATTTAGTTGTCTTATTATTTTTCTCTCTTGTCAGTCTTCTTTTTTTCTCTCAGTCGGCTTCCATTTTTCTCTCTCATACGTCTTCTTTTTTCTCTTAGGCGCATGTTTTAGCCGTGTTTAACACGTGTCAGCAAAATATACAAAAATTTCTCTTAGCCGGAATGTTTAAGCCGTCTTCTTTTTTGGTAAGAGAAAAACATGAAAGTCGACTAAGTATTTAATGAGTCGATAAAAGTATTTAATTTTGGCAGCTAAAACATGTCAGCTAAAAGAAAAAAAAAATAGCTAAAAGAGAGGAAAAATTGATGCCGCTGAGTATTAAATTGGGTATGTAAAACTATTTTATTTTAGGGGCTAAATCTACACAGCTAAAACAATAAAATATGACGATTTTGGCCGTGGACGTAGGTCAGTTTAGACCGAACCTCGTTAAATCCTCGTGTTCGTTTACTGCTTTCGTGTGTATGTTCAGTTTCGTGTGTGCGTTTAATCCTAACAATAACATTTGGTTTTATATGGATGCTTAATATCGTAGTCGAGATGATATTCTCTTTCTAGTGATTGATTCATACGCCTCTTGACATACAATAACACATACAGATATACGACATACAGACATTAAAACAATAGAGAGATGATATTTCTCTTTATGTATAATTTTCTATGATCAACAATACACCTCAACAGACAGGTCACACATAACCGTCATTCATCAATACAAAAAAATGGCAAAAACATACGAAACAAGCGAGACAATCTTTACCTCTCAAAACATATAACAATACTCGATTGAAGGCCAAACAATTCATATCACTAAAATACAGTTATTCGTACCTTAACCGAGTATATATGGATTTTAAGAAATTCTCTTAACGTCTATTTGGTAGGGGCAATGGAATAGAGGGAGAATGAAATCGATGAAATAATAGAATGGACAAGAGACACGGATACAAATGAACAAAATCATCAATCGGCATTATTTTAAGCTTGATTTAACAGTATTGTGGATATTGTGTTGATTCAAGATTTTAATGATGATTTTAACGAGGATAACATTGAATTTGCTTAAACACATGTGGCTTTGAGTCTGGATGACTTAATATGGCAGCTTAAATGCATCGCCAACCTTGCTAATGTGATAGTGGAGACAAGGAAACTTAAATCTTATCATATGGTTATCGGTTATGAAAGCTAGCATTGGTTTTGCCTATTACAACATATGCTAAGAGGTGTTTTATGATAATAAAATACGTAAAAATTTGCACAATCGTATTATTGATAATTAACATTTCGTAATATGTGTCGTAGAGAAAGATAAACTTGTCGATGTTACTCGTGAAGATATAATCGAGAGTTTCCAAACAGATGAAAAAACATAAAAGAACAACTGTAGTATGTACATTTTTTTCTGATAAATTTAGTGAACTATGTTTTCTGTTATATCATAATTTGTTTTTGTTATCTAAAACTGGTTTTTAACATGGTCATATACATTAATTTTAATTTTCTTAAAAAGGGACATTTATTTCGTAACCAAGAATATATTGAGAACTAAGAAGACTACATATACTTCCAAGTGTGATATAGAAAACGATTGCATACCCTTCTACTCTTCTATCACATCAAATTATCAATGCGTAACATACAAATGTTTTATACGATTCTTAACATGTTACCCTTAACTTTGTCATATTTACTTCTAGAACAGATGTTCATAGCTGGTTTTTATTGAAATTGCACTAATTTTGACGTTATTTTACTAATCTCGTGAAAATAACGTTAAAAGTAGCGGAAGGTTAGTCAAGCATCATGTGGTGGCGTTGATAGCCGAAAGACAAAGGTAGATGCACCAATTGGCCGGTGTCCCGATGGTTGAGTGTATGTACCCTATGTCCACGGCTTGATGCAAAACTACTATCGAGCCGGGGGTCTCACCAGAAGCAGCCTCTCTATCCCTATGGGGTAGAGGTAAGGTTGTCTACATCTTACCCCCTTAAACTCTACCATAGCTTTGGGATATATTGAGTACGATGATGATAATGATGTATTTATGTTACTCCCTAACATGGTCTTTTTGCGACGCGCTAATATATAACAAATGTGATTTTCATTTATATTGGTTATCTGCAATAAATTGTACGTTAATATTCCTTTTCTTTTAGATCTTATCTATTTCCTGTATAAATAGACTACAATAATTCAAACAAAAAACAAAATAAGAATAATTTAAACCAACCCTTCATCAAGACATATTTGTATTTTGAAAATATGCAAAACTCCCCATATATTCGCTTGATGGAAGTAATTGTAATATGTTAAAGGAGCTTTATGGTTTCCGGATATAATGAGTTCAGTTATAAGTTTATAATTGGTCGTAAAAATGAATCATCGTACGTAATATATTAAACTTATAAACATTAATCAAGATCTCTCTCAAATCTCAATCCTAGCTTCATAACTCAAAAGCATCATAACGAGAATCACTATGACCTCATCATCCTCATCTAAGACCGTTTTTCTCACAAATTAAATATATGTATAAGTTATGTTTATGATTCAACATATTAAGTTTTTATTCTTACCCATGTTCTAATGATATAATCAACTAAGAATCCTAAATCCCTAATATATATAAAATTTTATTTAATTGTATTTAATTATGTCATGCTAGAAACTAATAATCTACCTCTACCTATACTAATAAAAGAAAATAATTCTGGACACATGGCATTACGAAATTAATTCTCACTATCAAATTCTCACCCAAATCACTTTTCTTCTATTGATGGAAAAATATCATGGTTCTAAATATAATATTGATTATAAATTCAACATACCTATTAATTGGTCAGCCCCCATTGATTGAATTATTAATGTCATAAATTATATTGTAAACATAATTAATATAAACAAATATTAATATAATAATTAGGTGTCATAAAGATATTCTCTTTAAAATTTAAATGTATATAAAAGAGTTTGTGTTTAAAGAGTATACTAACATTTTATTTTTAAGACATCTTCATATTAAAGAAAAATATAATTTTTTTATAAATTTTTTTATCAATATTAAATGTATAATAAGTCTTAAAAATCATACACAAATTTTTCATTTTTTATATTTAGTATAAGACTATTATGACAGTTGAACAACAGTGTGTTTATAGTTGGACATCATGAAAGTTGTTTAAAAGGGAAAATCTGGTGTGTGTTTTTTATGGGTTTAGTGTTTAAGGTATGGAGTGAAAAACGTTTTTGTGAAAGAACAATAATGAAGCAATGCCACTAGAATCAACATTTAAAACAATGAGACATTTAGATTTTAAAGAAGAAATTAAAGATACCGATGGTAGAACAACTCATTCTCGATTTAAAATTCAATCACATTTGACGATATAAAGCGATCGATTATATTTGTAATACATTTTTTATATAATATAAAGAGACTTAGGCCATGTTTGGGATTCCTTATTTACACCTCCTTTTGACTAAAACAAGGAGTTTTTGATAAGTTACACTTTTCTAACTTATCAAAACTCCTTTTTCCTTCTTTAAAAACTTAAAAAAATCACATTACCCAAACACCATTTTAACTTACAAAAGTTGTTAAGTTATAAGGAGGTAAAAATAAGGAATCCCAAACACCCCCTTAATTTGTATTGAATTATTCATTATAATTTATACATTAACTTAATTCCTTGTAATACACGGTTTCTAAAGCTAGTAATTCTAATATTTTCGTACGTTCAGTAGATAAAAAAAACATACGAGGTTATAAACTCATTAAAATCATGTGTGCCTTTTTTACAAAAAATATAGATAAAAACAATGTGTACGTGACCATCACCAACCGACTAACAACACCTCACCTACTACCATTGATGTGTCTGTCACTTCTGTCGTTAACCTCAACTCATTGCACGGTCAGATAACAACAAAAACCGACTTCAAACCATGCATAATTTGTATGGCTGAGGGGTGTGGAGGGCTAGGAAGGGCGCAAGAGGCCAGACGATCGCACCCAGGCCAGACGATCGCACCCCGGGGCGCGATCGTCTGGCCACCGAGGCGCGATAGGGGCGCGAGAGGGGCGCGAGAGCGGAAAACGATGCAGGCGCCAGGGGGCTCGCGGGAGCTGTTGCGCGTGAGGGTGCTTGGGGAATGGTGAAAGAGCCGTTGGAGGCTTAAATGTGAATAAAAAAAAAAAAATTTTTTTCCTATATATATATCACATATATCCACACCCAAAACCATTCTCACATACCACACCCAAAACCAATATCACATACCACACCCAAAACCCGAAATCACCCCATATTCCAAACCTTTTTTTAAAAACATGGCTGGAAATTGGTACCCAAACCTTGAATCAGATTACAGTTACGACGATTTATGGTCGGCACCGGACCAACCGATGTTTTATTCGGGGTCGCAACAACCATCCGGCTTTCAACCATCCAACATACAACCGTCTCCTAACTTTGTAGTTCCGGAGACACAAGAACCAGAACCAGAAGGTGAAGCTGCGGGACAAAGAAGACGCGTCCACCGGAAAAAACAAGTTGCAACGGACGGGTCGGGTTCGGCTTCGACCGGAAGGGCGAAACGGAAAATCACTCCGTGGTCATCGGATGAGAAGGAAGCCCTGTGTCGGGCTTGGATAGCCACTTCTGAGGATCGGCGTTGCGGTAATTGTTTTAACGTTTTTAAAAATGATTTTTAATAAAAAAGTTAAATAAAAAAGTTAAATGACATACAAATTTATTATGCATTTTGCAGCGGACTACCAAAAGAGCAAGGTCTTTTGGACAAAGGTTAGGGAGACGTTCTATTCGCTCGTTGGGAGTACAGAGCGGAACGCCGATATGATTTCGGGTCGGTGGACCGAAATCAGAAAATTTGTCGGCTTGTTTACTAATCTGTTCAACAGGAACGCCGGTCGTATGAGACCAAGTGGCAGTGACGATTTGGCGGTCTATAATTTCACTGTCGAAGAGTGGAGGCAGGAGTGCCTGCGGAGGTATGGGACGGTGAAGACGTGGGACGATGTAAAGGTGTGGGAGAGGTTGAGAAGGTGTTCCAAGTGGGTTGAGCTGGTGGCGCCGGACCTTGATGCGGAAGTAGGGCCGAAACGGACTAAAACTAGTTCGTCTGGAGCGTACAGCACTTCCGCCGGGTCGGATTGCCGGGTTGGATTCGACCTAAACGTTGCGGGGGAGGAAACGTCTTCACTGCCGAGGAGGCGGCCATTGGGAAGGGACGCCAGGGGGAAAAAACCGGCTGAGGGGGAAGCCGTAAACATCAACGATCTTGTTGAATCCCTCAATAAATTCAACAAAACCATGGAGGTGGTCTCTATTGACAAAAAGGAAAAAAAAATGAATGAGAGATTTGGACTTCCTTGCAAGAGACTTCAGCCACCTAAATCCGGTCGACCAAATGCTGATGGAAAAACAAAAGGAACGTATCCGGAAGAGGTTGATCGAAGAAGACGAAGCCGAATAATAAGAATAATGTTTTTCTTTAGTACTTTAATTTTTTTTTATATATTAATGTGTTTTTTTAATTAATGTGTGTTTTTTTAAATAATTTCTTGTTTTTTTAATAATACGTTTTTTTAATACATTTATAAAAAAATAAAAAAATAAACCGCTCGCGCCCCCTCTCGCGCCCCTCCACACCATGGCCCGGGGCGAAATCACCACTACCAACACCCATCTTATCAAGTTTCTCTCTCTGCCACACGTCACAATATTATTGGCTGGCGCCCCCACTCACGCCCCCTCTCGCGCCCCCCACACCCCTCAGCCTAATGGAAAATCACTAGCCATGTTTAATGTTCCAGAATAGATATGGCTATTTTAGTCTATATCCACTCAATCATAGACCTTTGGTTCAATAAATAAGCGTCATGTCAAGGAAGCTGGCTAAGACAGCTTAGTCTTAGTCATCATTTTATGGTCATTAAATTTTGTAAAAAGTAAATGGGACCCACTTTTAAGTAATATAATTTCGACACGTGTCAAACACGGCTAAACTTAACCTACAGGCTATAACTCTAGTGTTTAGCCGGCATCCTTAACACTTAACCGGCTTCGGGATCTATGTTTATCACTTACCCGGCTCATAATTTTATCCCTCTTAGAGTGCTCCAACTCAGCTCGCAGACTACAACTTCATTTAGTTGTCTTCTTTTATTCTATTTAGTCCCGTAAATTTAGCCACTAAAATTAAATACTTTAGCTACCTAGTTAAATGCTACAACTTCCATTTTTTAAAATCTTAGTGTTCTTTTATTGTTTTAGCCGCATAAATTTAGCCTAAAAATTATATGCTTTTACATACACAATTAAATACTTAGTTAGCTACTATTTTTTTCCTTTTAACAGTCTTCTTTTCACACCTTCCTCTAAGTCTAGGCGTGTGACCAACGGTGAGTATCTGTATTGTAAATATATCATAGTTGCGTGTTGTTTTAAAGTAAGACTTCGTTTTAAAATAAAATATTTATTTATTCTGAAATTTCTCGGACATTAATTACCAGAGTGTTTGGTTTACAAAATATTTCACTTATTACAACCATTATAAAACAGAGCAATATTTATATAGAGAATATCTAATTCCATAAATGACTCTAATTCTCTGTTACTACACAGCTTAACTTGTTTTCCTAAAATTTGGGGGAAAAATATGTGATATGCTGGTAAACACGTTGACTCCAAAACAATATTTATATACTTCGTTATTCCCTAGGGTATCTTATTACCCAACCCGTCATGGAAAAGGAAATAATTAAGTTAAATAGTTTATGCAATTCTATTATAAATTTAAGCTAAACTCGAAACCGTTCAGCGAACACCGTAACATTCTAGTACTTATCAACTACCAACATACACATGACCATTCCCTAACGGGTATTACTTAGACCCGGCCCAACGTGGCAGGGACAATGATCAAGCGTGGTGCGGTGTGCCCACCGACTGCCTCATATGTAAAGATCCTAACCAACGTATACAATAGTCTGAGGGCTAGCGATTACCTTTGTTCATACAGTTTTCGGGATCTATAATCCCATGTCAACTTTGTTTATATAACTCATTTAAAGAGTTGTAAAATTTTGAGCGTATTGTTATAATCATTACTTTCCACTTATTTATGTTTGTGAGTTACCTCAGACCTATAGTATGAGAATAACTTTGTATAAATATCTAGATCCAAAGAATCTAGCTTTAAACCTTCAGTCTAATTTATAGTTGTAAACCTTGACTCGTCATTTGAGTAAAGCATTTAGACCTATAGTTTTACAGTTTATTTCATCAACCATATGTTAAGTTTCTTCATGAGACGTCAGTTTGTAAATGTTTTTATGTTTCTTCTTCAAAAATAAATGTTAATTTGATTTTCACCTTTTGTATATAAAATTTTACGTTTCTTAGCTATAAAGAAAGGTTTATGAAACTTTTAGAAAGACTAAAATATAACTGAAAACTCTTCAAGGTCTAGACTATATCCCGACTAGGTTCTCAGCTATATATTGAAATAACTTACGCATATTTTCTACCTTATCGTGGGTATTTTCTTAAGATTGATCGTGCAATATTCCTACTACAGGTCGTGTGTCGGGGCTTCGTCAGGACTCTTACTATCTGGCACGTACTTTGAGACTCGAAGCTACGTCGAGACGTTGCAAGGGGTTTGGGGCACACCTTACGAGGTTGTGTGTGTAACTGAGAGTGAAATGGGATGAGCTTGCCTTCAATCCCCGACCTCGACTTCGTGATATGTGTTTATCACTTAGCCGACTCATTATTTTCATTCTTAGAGTGGTCCAACTCGGCTCGCAGACTAAAACTTCACTTAACTGTCTATTTTTCTTCCTTTTAGAAGCGTAAATTTAGTTGTTAAAATTAAAAACTTTATCTACAGAGTTAGTTACTATGGCTTCCATTTTTAAAATGTTAGTCATTGTCTTTTATTGTTTTAGCCGCATAAATTTAGTCCCCAAAATTAAATGTTTTTACCTACACAATTAAATATTTAGTTGTCTTATTATTTTTCTCTCTTGTCAGTCTTCTTTTTTTCTCTCAGTCGGCTTCCATTTTTCTCTCTCATACGTCTTCTTTTTTCTCTTAGGCGCATGTTTTAGCCGTGTTTAACACGTGTCAGCAAAATATACAAAAATTTCTCTTAGCCGGAATGTTTAAGCCGTCTTCTTTTTTGGTAAGAGAAAAACATGAAAGTCGACTAAGTATTTAATGAGTCGATAAAAGTATTTAATTTTGGCAGCTAAAACATGTCAGCTAAAAGAAAAAAAAAAATAGCTAAAAGAGAGGAAAAATTGATGCCGCTGAGTATTAAATTGGGTATGTAAAACTATTTTATTTTAGGGGCTAAATCTACACAGCTAAAACAATAAAATATGACGATTTTGGCCGTGGACGTAGATCAGTTTAGACCGAACCTCGTTAAATCCTCGTGTTCGTTTACTGCTTTCGTGTGTATGTTCAGTTTCGTGTGTGCGTTTAATCCTAACAATAACATTTGGTTTTATATGGATGCTTAATATCGTAGTCGAGATGATATTCTCTTTCTAGTGATTGATTCATACGCCTCTTGACATACAATAACACATACAGATATACGACATACAGACATTAAAACAATAGAGAGATGATATTTCTCTTTATGTATAATTTTCTATGATCAACAATACACCTCAACAGACAGGTCACACATAACCGTCATTCATCAATACAAAAAAATGGCAAAAACATACGAAACAAGCGAGACAATCTTTACCTCCCAAAACATATAACAATACTCGATTGAAGGCCAAACAATTCATATCACTAAAATACAGTTATTCGTACCTTAACCGAGTATATATGGATTTTAAGAAATTCTCTTAACGTCTATTTGGTAGGGGCAATGGAATAGAGGGAGAATGAAATCGATGAAATAATAGAATGGACAAGAGACACGGATACAAATGAACAAAATCATCAATCGGCATTATTTTAAGCTTGATTTAACAGTATTGTGGATATTGTGTTGATTCAAGATTTTAATGATGATTTTAACGAGGATAACATTGAATTTGCTTAACCACATGTGGCTTTGAGTCTGGATGACTTAATATGGCAGCTTAAATGCATCGCCAACCTTGCTAATGTGATAGTGGAGACAAGGAAACTTAAATCTTATCATATGGTTATCGGTTATGAAAGCTAGCATTGGTTTTGCCTATTACAACATATGCTAAGAGGTGTTTTTTGATAATAAAATACGTAAAAATTTGCACAATCGTATTATTGATAATTAACATTTCGTAATATGTGTCGTAGAGAAAGATAAACTTGTCGATGTTACTCGTGAAGATATAATCGAGAGTTTCCAAACAGATGAAAAAACATAAAAGAACAACTGTAGTATGTACATTTTTTTCTGATAAATTTAGTGAACTATGTTTTCTGTTATATCATAATTTGTTTTTGTTATCTAAAACTGGTTTTTAACATGGTCATATACATTAATTTTAATTTTCTTAAAAAGGGACATTTATTTCGAAACCAAGAATATATTAAGAACTAAGAAGACTACATATACTTCCAAGTGTGATATAGAAAACGATTGCATACCCTTCTACTCTTCTATCACATCAAATTATCAATGCGTAACATACAAATGTTTTATACGATTCTTAACATGTTACCCTTAACTTTGTCATATTTACTTCTAGAACAGATGTTCATAGCTGGTTTTTATTGAAATTGCACTAATTTTGACGTTATTTTACTAATCTCGTGAAAATAACGTTAAAAGTAGCGGAAGGTTAGTCAAGCATCATGTGGTGGCGTTGATAGCCGAAAGACAAAGGTAGATGCACCAATTGGCCGGTGTCCCGATGGTTGAGTGTATGTACCCTATGTCCACGGCTTGATGCAAAACTACTATCGAGCCGGGGGTCTCACCAGAGCAGCCTCTCTATCCCTATAGGGTAGAGGTAAGGTTGTCTACATCTTACCCCCTTAAACTCTACCATAGCTTTGGGATATATTGAGTACGATGATGATAATGATGTATTTATGTTACTCCCTAACATGGTCTTTTTGCGACGCGCTAATATATAACAAATGTGATTTTCATTTATATTGGTTATTTGCAATAAATTGTACGTTAATATTCCTTTTCTTTTAGATCTTATCTATTTCCTGTATAAATAGACTACAATAATTCAAACAAAAAACAAAATAAGAATAATTTAAACCAACCCTTCATCAAGACATATTTGTATTTTGAAAATATGCAAAACTCCCCATATATTCGCTTGATGGAAGTAATTGTAATATGTTAAAGGAGCTTTATGGTTTCCGGATATAATGAGTTCAGTTATAAGTTTATAATTGGTCATAAAAATGAATCATCGTACGTAATATATTAAACTTATAAACATTAATCAAGATCTCTCTCAAATCTCAATCCTAGCTTCATAACTCAAAAGCATCATAACGAGAATCACTATGACCTCATCATCCTCATCTAAGACCGTTTTTCTCACAAATTAAATATATGTATAAGTTATGTTTATGATTCAACATATTAAGTTTTTATTCTTACCCATGTTCTAATGATATAATCAACTAAGAATCCTAAATCCCTAATATATATAAAATTTTATTTAATTGTATTTAATTATGTCATGCTAGAAACTAATAATCTACCTCTACCTATACTAATAAAAGAAAATAATTCTGGACACATGGCATTACGAAATTAATTCTCACTATCAAATTCTCACCCAAATCACTTTTCTTCTATTGATGGAAAAATATCATGGTTCTAAATATAATATTGATTATAAATTCAACATACCTATTAATTGGTCAGCCCCCATTGATTGAATTATTAATGTCATAAATTATATTGTAAACATAATTAATATAAACAAATATTAATATAATAATTAGGTGTCATAAAGATATTCTCTTTAAAATTTAAATGTATATAAAAGAGTTTGTGTTTAAAGAGTATACTAACATTTTATTTTTAAGACATCTTCATATTAAAGAAAAATATAATTTTTTTATAAATTTTTTTATCAATATTAAATGTATAATAAGTCTTAAAAATCATAGACAAATTTTTCATTTTTTATATTTAGTATAAGACTATTATGACAGTTGAACAACAGTGTGTTTATAATTGGACATCATGAAAGTTGTTTAAAAGGGAAAATCTGGTGTGTGTTTTTTATGGGTTTAGTGTTTAAGGTATGGAGTGAAAAACGTTTTTGTGAAAGAACAATAATGAAGCAATGCCACTAGAATCAACATTTAAAACAATGAGACATTTAGATTTTAAAGAAGAAATTAAAGATACCGATGGTAGAACAACTCATTCTCGATTTAAAATTCAATCACATTTGACGATATAAAGCGATCGATTATATTTGTAATACATTTTTTATATAATATAAAGAGACTTAGGCCATGTTTGGGATTCCTTATTTACACCTCCTTTTGACTAAAACAAGGAGTTTTTGATAAGTTACACTTTTCTAACTTATCAAAACTCCTTTTTCCTTCTTTAAAAACTTAAAAAAATCACATTACCCAAACACCATTTTAACTTACAAAAGTTGATAAGTTATAAGGAGGTAAAAATAAGGAATCCCAAACACCCCCTTAATTTGTATTGAATTATTCATTATAATTTATACATTAACTTATTCCTTGTAATACACGGTTTCTAAAGCTAGTAATTCTAATATTTTCGTACGTTCAGTAGATAAAAAAAACATACGAGGTTATAAACTCATTAAAATCATGTGTGCCTTTTTTACAAAAAATATAGATAAAAACAATGTGTACGTGACCATCACCAACCGACTAACAACACCTCACCTACTACCATTGATGTGTCTGTCACTTCTGTCGTTAACCTCAACTCATTGCACGGTCAGATAACAACAAAAACCGACTTCAAACCATGCATAATTTGTAATGGAAAGAAAATCACTAGCCATGTTTAATGTTCCAGAATAGATATGGCTATTTTAGTCTATATCCACTCAATCATAGACCTTTGGTTCAATAAATAAGCGTCATGTCAAGGAAGCTGGCTAAGACAGCTTAGTCTTAGTCATCATTTTATGGTCATTAAATTTTGTAAAAAGTAAATGGGACCCACTTTTAAGTAATATAATTTCGACACGTGTCAAACACGGCTAAACTTAACCTACAGGCTATAACTCTAGTGTTTAGCCGGCATCCTTAACACTTAACCGGCTTCGGGATCTATGTTTATCACTTACCCGGCTCATAATTTTATCCCTCTTAGAGTGCTCCAACTCAGCTCGCAGACTACAACTTCATTTAGTTGTCTTCTTTTATTCTATTTAGTCCCGTAAATTTAGCCACTAAAATTAAATACTTTACCTACCTAGTTAAATACTACAACTTCCATTTTTTAAAATCTTAGTGTTCTTTTATTGTTTTAGCCGCATAAATTTAGCCTAAAAATTATATGCTTTTACATACACAATTAAATACTTAGTTAGCTTCTATTTTTTTCCTTTTAACAGTCTTCTTTTCACACCTTCCTCTAAGTCTAGGCGTGTGACCAACGGTGAGTATCTGTATTGTAAATATATCATAGTTGCGTGTTGTTTTAAAGTAAGACTTCGTTTTAAAATAAAATATTTATTTATTCTGAAATTTCTCGGACATTAATTACCAGAGTGTTTGGTTTACAAAATATTTCACTTATTACAACCATTATAAAACAGAGCAATATTTATATAGAGAATATCTAATTCCATAAATGACTCTAATTCTCTGTTACTACACAGCTTAACTTGTTTTCCTAAAATTTGGGGGAAAAATATGTGATATGCTGGTAAACACGTTGACTCCAAAACAATATTTATATACTTCGTTATTCCCTAGGGTATCTTATTACCCAACCCGTCATGGAAAAGGAAATAATTAAGTTAAATAGTTTATGCAATTCTATTATAAATTTAAGCTAAACTCGAAACCGTTCAGCGAACACCGTAACATTCTAGTACTTATCAACTACCAACATACACATGACCATTCCCTAACGGGTATTACTTAGACCCGGCCCAACGTGGCAGGGACAATGATCAAGCGTGGTGCGGTGTGCCCACCGACTGCCTCATATGTAAAGATCCTAACCAACGTATACAATAGTCTGAGGGCTAGCGATTACCTTTGTTCATACAGTTTTCGGGATCTATAATCCCATGTCAACTTTGTTTATATAACTCATTTAAAGAGTTGTAAAATTTTGAGCGTATTGTTATAATCATTACTTTCCACTTATTTATGTTTGTGAGTTACCTCAGACCTATAGTATGAGAATAACTTTGTATAAATATCTAGATCCAAAGAATCTAGCTTTAAACCTTCAGTCTAATTTATAGTTGTAAACCTTGACTCGTCATTTGAGTAAAGCATTTAGACCTATAGTTTTACAGTTTATTTCATCAACCATATGTTAAGTTTCTTCATGAGACGTCAGTTTGTAAATGTTTTTATGTTTCTTCTTCAAAAATAAATGTTAATTTGATTTTCACCTTTTGTATATAAAATTTTACGTTTCTTAGCTATAAAGAAAGGTTTATGAAACTTTTAGAAAGACTAAAATATAACTGAAAACTCTTCAAGGTCTAGACTATATCCCGACTAGGTTCTCAGCTATATATTGAAATAACTTACGCATATTTTCTACCTTATCGTGGGTATTTTCTTAAGATTGATCGTGCAATATTCCTACTACAGGTCGTGTGTCGGGGCTTCGTCAGGACTCTTACTATCTGGCACGTACTTTGAGACTCGAAGCTACGTCGAGACGTTGCAAGGGGTTTGGGGCACACCTTACGAGGTTGTGTGTGTAACTGAGAGTGAAATGGGATGAGCTTGCCTTCAATCCCCGACCTCGACTTCGTGATATGTGTTTATCACTTAGCCGACTCATTATTTTCATTCTTAGAGTGGTCCAACTCGGCTCGCAGACTAAAACTTCACTTAACTGTCTATTTTTCTTCCTTTTAGAAGCGTAAATTTAGTTGTTAAAATTAAAAACTTTATCTACAGAGTTAGTTACTATGGCTTCCATTTTTAAAATGTTAGTCATTGTCTTTTATTGTTTTAGCCGCATAAATTTAGTCCCCAAAATTAAATGTTTTTACCTACACAATTAAATATTTAGTTGTCTTATTATTTTTCTCTCTTGTCAGTCTTCTTTTTTTCTCTCAGTCGGCTTCCATTTTTCTCTCTCATACGTCTTCTTTTTTCTCTTAGGCGCATGTTTTAGCCGTGTTTAACACGTGTCAGCAAAATATACAAAAATTTCTCTTAGCCGGAATGTTTAAGCCGTCTTCTTTTTTGGTAAGAGAAAAACATGAAAGTCGACTAAGTATTTAATGAGTCGATAAAAGTATTTAATTTTGGCAGCTAAAACTAGAGGTGGTCAAAAAAACCGGTCATCGAACCGGTTTGCCGGTTTAAACCGGAAACCGGTTTTTAAGAAAACCGGTTTTTTGTAAACCGGTTTGACCGGTTTACAAACCGGCGGTTTGTATATCGGTTACACAATTTGGAGCCAAAACCGGTTTTATAACCGGTTATAAAAAAAACCGGTATTTTTTAATAAACGGTTATAAAAAAACCGGTTTTTTTTAATAACCGGTTATTAAAAAAACCGGTTAACCGGTTTTTTTATAAACCGGTTTTTGACCGTTATAAAAAAACCGGTTATCCGGTTAAAAACCGGTTTTTTTCCCGTTGAGTTACGGCCATATAGCCGTTTTTTTTATTTTTTGACCATTTTTTTTTCCCCATTTTACCCCCACAAACATCTATATATAGCTTAGGTTGGGTATTGGTTAGATCACACTCGATTATACAACTCCAAACGCTCTAAACGTTTATTTCATACGCGATTATTTTGTTATCTCACGCTCAATTATACCACATTACCACTCCATACGCTCTTATTTCGTAGTCGATTATCATGGCCTCCCAAAGTGCTGCTTCATCCGTCAACATGGGTGCCTCGAACACGGGAGAAACGGTCGTTTGAGTCATCCCCACGAAACGAAACCATGATGTTTGGCAACATTTCGACCTATGCGAAATGTCTAACGGTAGCCAAAAAGCTCGATGCAAACATTGTTTGAAGTTTTATGGCAAATATGCAAACTCCACTTTAAAAGCGCATGTACAAAGGCCCTTTTGCAAGGCCTTGAAGGACGAATCGGGAAGTAGTTCGCAGCCGGAGATGACGAATCAAGGAACGGTGTTTACGTACGACCTTGAAGCGGTACATCAACAGTTTTCAAACTTTGTGATTCAACAAACACTTCCTTTCAACCACTTCGACAACCCTCAATTCACGGAGATGATGCAAAAGTATGTTCAACCACGCTACCAACACGTAAGTCGTTCGACCCTTAGAAGAGATTGTCTTAAATCATGGAAAAACGCTAAATCCGAACTAATTTCATACTTTTCAAACTTACAAACTGGTGTAAACTTAACAACGGATGTGTGGTCGGTACCTAATGGTTCGCCCGACTCATACATTTGTGTGACGGCTCACTGGGTTGACCCCGAGTCGTGGCAAATGATGAAACGAACCGTTGCGTTTCAATTGTTTGATTACCCGCACACGGGTAGAAATATTTTTAAACTCTTGGATAAAGTCATTCGACAATACAAGATTGAACATAAAATCTTTTCAATTTCGTTTGATAACGCGTCCAACAATACGGCTGCGGTTGGCCATTTAAAATTAAAGTATAAACCTATTTGTGATGGAGCGTTTTTTCATAGCCGATGCATTGCACATATTATCAACTTGGCCGTGCAAGATGGGTTAAACGTGATCGAAACGCAAAGAAACAATTTTAAAAGAATGTTACGAGATGTTTTTAGCAACAATACAACATTTTCAAGATACAAAAAATTTTGTGTAGAAGCTAATTGTCAATGGTTGGGGCCAAATTGGGATTGTCCAACAAGATGGAACTCGACTTGTGATATGTTTGAGAAAGCCATCCAACAAAAAGAATCATTAATTGCGTTTCATCAAATTTTGTCAAATAGGGGTAAATGTGCACCGTACGATCCTAGAAACTGGTTATTGATTGAGATCGTTACGGAGGTCCTTCAAATTTTTAAATCTTGCACAACTAGTTTATCCGGGGTTTACTATCCAACAAGCCCCATTGCTTTACCAAAAATTGCTGTCATGTGCACAAAGTTGAGTGAACTTCATTGTAGGGGTGCACCTTATTTTGATATGGGTGAAAAAATGAAAGAAAAATTTAGAAAATATTTTCAACAACTACCCGCTGTTTTGACATGTGCTGCTGCATTAAACCCTTGCATCAGTGTTGGTGGTGTTGAAGCTTTAATAGAAAAAATTTGTGATGAGCTAGAGTTAAACGACGATCAAAACCCCTATTATAACCAAACTTTAAAGAATGCTTTCAACACCACCTTGTCAAACATGTATGATGTTTACCTTACAAAATACAGGTCGTCTTCCCAAATTCATGACTCGTTAAGAGCTGTTGCCCAATCCCAATCCCAAACCGACCTTGAAATGGGGATGTACTACATGATTTGGGAAGACGCCGGTAAACGTCAAAAGGTAAACACCCCAAGCAGTGAACTTGGAAGGTATGGTGGTACCAACTTTGTGAAACACATGACTCCGGATGAATTTAGAAGTCTTGATTTGCTGGCTTGGTGGAGAGGTAAGGAGGATGAGTTTTCGATCCTCGCCGCCATGGCCAAAGATTTACTAACGGTCCAAGCTTCCACGGTAGCTTCGGAGTCTGCTTTTTCTGTTTCTGGCAGGGTTATATCGATTAGGAGGACTCGACTCACTCCACCAGCTGTAGAGATGTCGATTTGCTACAAGGATTACTTGAACTCTTTAGATAGGGCACAACATCAACGCTCACTCGAGGGGGAAATGGACTATGAGGCGGCCTTGTATGAAGACGAGGTCAATCAAGGACACACTCAACCAATGACCGATGAAGAAGCCGCGTACGACGATTACCTAAGGAATAGCTCGGGATCGGGTAGCGAAGAAAATTAGTTAAAGAAACAGCAAGTTGTTAATGTAATCGTGTCTAAGCATTATTTAATGTTTGTATTTTTGAGTTACGAATATGCGATAACGATTTAATGTTTGTATTTTTTATGTAAAAGCTATAAATGAAAGTTATGTGTTTTTAATCTTCCAAGCAAAGAACCCTAACAACGAAAGCAAAGAATGGCTTCGGTCTTCCAAACTAAACCCTAAACCTTAAACCCTAAACCCAAAAAAAAAAAAAAAAAAAAAAAAACCGGTTAACCGGTTAGACCGGTTATTAGAAAACCGGTTAATAAAAAAACCGGTTTATTAACCGGTTCTAACCGGTTTCTAAACCGGTCCTAACCGGTTAGACCGGTTAGGGTTTTCATATACAAAAACCGGTTAATAACCGGTCCGGTTATTAACCGAACCGGTTTTTTCCGGGCCAAAAAACGGTCCGGTTAATAACCGAACCGGTTTTTTTAAAAAAACCGATTTGTGCACCTCTAGCTAAAACATGTCAGCTAAAAGAAAAAAAAATTGCTAAAAGAGAGGAAAAATTGATGCCGCTGAGTATTAAATTGGGTATGTAAAACTATTTTATTTTAGGGGCTAAATCTACACAGCTAAAACAATAAAATATGACGGCTAAAATTATTAAAAATAGAAGCCTGCTAAGTATTTAACTGTGTAGGTAAAATAATTAATTTTAGCGGCTAAAAGGAAGAAAAGAAGACGGCCAAATTTTTGCTTGTGAGTCGAGTTAGAGCTGGCTAAGAGGGAAAATAGTAAGCTAAAGTTATAGGCTAAGTTAGTCGTGTTTGAAACGTGTGAATTTGTATTTGTATTGGTTAAATAATGGTTCTCATATACTTTTTAAAAATATCAGTGCCCATTAAGCACCGGCTAAGACAGTGGCTCCACTAACGTAACACTTGTTTATTGGTTCAAAAGTCAATGATTGAGAAACCGTAGACTAAAATAGTCGTATCTACTTTTGAAACTTTGTGGTCAAACATGTTGATTCTATTAATTATCCTACTAATGATTTTAAAGTCGAAAACTCCATTGCTTGCAAACCCGTTTAGCTAAATGGGTCGGGTTCAAATTAATTTGACAATTTCACAGATTGCCATGTTTAATCCATTTGTTTATTTAACTTTTAACTGTGTTTATGCAATAAATTAATTGGGTTTAGTATATATCTCATATTAAAATTCAAAAGGGAAAATAGCATAGGATTTTATAATTAAAATTATATTTCTTTTATATAAGTTTGTTTTATTATTATAAATATGTAAAACTAAACCTGTTGTAATATATGAAAAAAGTTGAAAATAAAAAAAATTTGGTGCAAATAAGTCGTATTCGTATTAACATGCAAATATGTGGGTCGTGATTGGGTTAACGTGTTTAACACAATTTCCGGGTCCGAGTCGAACTTTTAGGTACTTTTCGGGTGGGACCCGCCAACTCACGGACGCGACCCATTTAACACCCCTACATGGAGATGATGTTCAGTTGTTAAAAACATTATTAACCAATTTACATATGTTTTATTTGGGTTAACATTTGTTATTATGGGCCGTAGACCATAACAATTTAACATATGATAGTGTATGTCTATGTCTTTGTGTTTAATGTTTATTTAAAATCCATTATATGATTTAATTCATAATTACATGTGATGAGGTAAGGTACTAAGCTAGGCCTAGGCCTAGATGAAATTGGGCAGAGAGCCCGGGTCCGAAAGTCCCAAAAAAGGCCCAAAATAATCGACCCAATCTAGGTCGGTTGTTATAAGGAAAGTCCGGAAACAAAGCCCAATCCGGCTTGTTGAACCGGATGAAGTAATACCAAAACAAAAGTCGAAAGTAAGGAATGAGGTCAGGACTCAGGACACATGGTTGCATGCCCGGAAAGTCTAGTTAACCATTTAATGCGCAAGATTGTTGTCAGACGAAATCTCTAGAAATGGCGCCTTATAACCGTTGAATAGGATAATCTATTAGGATATAACATTGTACACTTTATAATACAAGGCTTACTCAGACACTGTCATGTAATGCATTTAATGCGACTTAGCTAACTTACGATTGTTAGCTACTACTTATCCGAATTGTGCCCGGTTAGTTTCTTGGATCCAGTTTTCTCGAGATAGTACATAGTTGTCGTCGGCACATGTACCATTCCTTTTGATCTAAGATTAGAGGTGTTCAAAAAAACCGGTTACGGAACCGGTTTGGGCGGTTAACCGGAAAACCGGTTTTTTAAAAACCGGTTTTTTTAAAAACCGGTTTGACCGGTTTACGTAACCGGTTTACGTATCGGTTATACTTTTTGGAGCCAAAACCGGTTTTATAACCGGTTATAAAAAAAAACGGTTTTTTTTAATAACCGGTTATTAAAAAACCGGTTAACCGGTTTTTAAAATAACCGGTTTATAGCCGTTATAAAAAAACCGGTTAACCGGTTAACCGGTTAAACCGGTTTTCGAACGTTACCAAACGGCTTTATAGCCGTTTTTTTTTTTTTTGCCCGTTTTTTTAGCCGTTTTTTTGGTTTTTTTACCCCCACAAACATCTATATATAGTTTAGGTTGGGTATTGGTTAGATCACACTTGATTATACAACTCCAAAAGCTCTAAACGTTTATTTCATACGCGATTATAACTCCAAACGCTCTTCTTTCGTAGTCGTTTATTTCATACTCGAGTATACCACTCTTAATTCGTAGTCGATTATCATGGCCTCCCAAAGTGCTGCTTCATCGGTCAACATGGGTGCCTCGAACACGGGAGAAACCGTCGTTCGGGTCATCCCCACGAAACGAAACCAAGATATTTGGCAACATTTCGACCTATGCGAAATGTCTAACGGAACCCAAAAAGCTAGATGCAAACATTGTTTGAAGTTTTATAACAAAGAAGCAAACTCCAGTTTAAGAGCTCATGTAGAAAGGCCCTCTTGCAAGGTCTTGAAGGACGAATCCGGAAGTAGTTCGCAGCCGGAGATGACGAATCAAGGAACGGTGTTTACGTACGACCTTGAAGCGGTACGTCAACAGTTTGGCAACTTTGTGATTCAACAATCACTTCCTTTCAACCACTTCGACAACCCTCAATTCACGGAGATGATGCAAAAGTATGTTCAACCACGCTACCAACACGTAAGTCGTTCGACCCTTAGAAGAGATATGCTTAAAGCATGGAAAAACGCTAAATCCGAACTAATTTCATACTTTTCAAACTTACAAACTGGTGTGAACTTAACAACGGATGTGTGGTCGGTACCTAATGGTTCGCCCGACTCATACATTTGTGTGACGGCTCATTGGGTTGACCCCCGGTCGTGGCAAATGATGAAACGAACCGTTGCGTTTCAATTGTTTGATTACCCGCACACGGGTAGAAATATTTTTAAACTCTTGGATAAAGTCATTCGACAATACAAGATTGAAGATAAAATCTTTTCAATATCGTTTGATAACGCGTCCAACAATACGGCCGCGGTTGGCCATTTAAAATTAAAGTATAAACCTATTTGTGATGGAGCGTTTTTTCATAGCCGATGCATTGCACATATTATCAACTTGGCCGTGCAAGATGGGTTAAACGTGATCGAAACGCAAAGAAACAATTTTAAAAGAATGTTACGAGATGTTTTTAGCAACAATAAAACATTTTCAAGATACAAAAAATTTTGTGATGAAGCTAATTGTCAATGGTTGGGGCCCAATTGGGATTGTCCAACAAGATGGAACTCGACTTGTGATATGTTTGAGAAAGCCATCCAACAAAAAGAATCACTAGTTGCGTTTCATCAAATAATGTCAAGTAGGGGTAAATGTGCACCGTACGATCCTAGAAACTGGTTATTGATTGAGATCGTTACGGAGGTTCTTCAAATTTTTAAATCTTGCACAACTAGTTTATCCGGGGTTTACTATCCAACAAGCCCCATTGCTTTACCAAAAATTGCTGTCATGTGCACAAAGTTGACTGAAATTCATTGTAGGGGTGCACCTTATTTTGATATGGGTGCAAAAATGAAAGAAAAATTTATAAAATATTTTCAACAACTACCCGCTGTTTTGACCTGTGCGGCTGCGTTAAACCCTTGCATCAATGTTGGTGGTGTTGAAGCTTTAATAGAAAAAATTTGTGATGAGCTAGGGTTAAACGACGATCAAAACCCCTATTATAGCCAAACTTTAAAGAATGATTTCAACACCACATTGGCAAATATGTATGATGTTTACCTTACAAAACACGGGTCGTCTTCCCAAATTCATGACTCGTTAAGAGCTGTTGCCCAATCCCAATCCCAAACCGACCTTGAAATGGGGATGTACTACATGATTTGGGAAGACGCCGGTAAACGTCAAAGGGTAAACACCCCAAGCAGTGAACTTGGAAGGTATGGTGGTACCAACTTTGTGAAACACATGACTCCGGATGAATTTAGAAGTCTTGATTTGCTGGCTTGGTGGAGAGGTAAGGAGGATGAGTTTCCGATCCTCGCCGCCATGGCCAAAGATTTACTAACGGTCCAAGCTTCCACGGTAGCTTCGGAGTCTGCTTTTTCTGTTTCTGGCAGGGTTATATCGATTAGGAGGACTCGACTCACTCCAGCAGCTGTAGAGATGTCGATTTGCTACAAGGATTACTTGGACTCTTTAGACAGGGCACAACATCAACGCTCACTCGAGGGGGAAATGGACTATGAGGCGGCCTTGTATGAAGACGAGGTCAATCAAGGACACATTCAACCAATGACCGATGAAGAAGCCGCGTACGACGATTACCTAAGGAATAGCTCGGGATCGGGTAGCGAAGAAAATGAGTAACAAACATCAACTTGTTAATGTAATCGTGTCTAAGCATTCTTTAATGTTTGTATTTTTGAGTTACGAATATGCGATAACGATTTAATGTTTGTATTTTTAATGTAAAAGCTATAAATGAAAGTTATGTGTTTTTAATCTTCCAAGCAAAGAATGCTAACAACGAAACCCTAAACCCTAAACCCTAAAGCAAAAAAAAAAAAAAAAAAAAAAAAAAAAAATAAAAATAAAAATAAAAAAACCGGTTAACCGGTTAGACCGGTTATTAAAAACCGGTTATAAAAAACCGGTTTAATAACCGGTTCTAACCGGTTTTTAAACCGGTCCAAACCGGTTTGGCCGGTTTGAGTTTTCAGCAATAAAAACCGGTTAATAACCGGTCCGGTTATTAACCGAACCGGTTTTTTTCTGGATAAAAAAAACCGGTCCGGTTAATAACCGAACCGGTTTTTTCAAAAAAACCGATTTGTGCACCTCTATCTAAGATATATAAAGTTAAAAAGGCATGTTTAGGTTCAAATTCTGGTTATGCATCCAAACATGTTGAAATGCTCTTGAGTGATATTAAATGCTAAAACATATATCCGCGAAGTTAGTCTTTATAGCGAGTTCAATCCACATTGTTCCACGCTTAATTCGTATTGTTTCGGACTAGGATCGTGCTACATACATCAACTAAATATCATATTTGGATATGAAGAGCACTATCCATGTAATTTGAAATATAAGTTATACTATCCAGGATTTATGGTTTTTAGAAAACAGTTTTTTTAACTTCATAAAAAAAACTAAAATAAGGACTGTTGTAATTATCAAAAAAACAAAAAATAACTTATTGACTTTTGAAAAGATCAACTAAGTCCATAAGTTGTTTTCAAAAAAAATCCTAAGCACGCCCATGATGTATAGGTATGAGATGGCTTTAAAGAATCCTCCGCATATATTACTAGAATATACCCAACCCGATATTCCAAAACATACATGTCCAATTACTATTATTATTATTATTATTATTATTATTATTATTATTATTTACTGTTGGACATTGATTTTCATGTATTGCCCCAGACATATGTATTCTAGAGCTGAGGGTCTCTTTGGAAACCATCTCTTTATCCATATGGATAGAGGTACGGTGTGCCTACATCTCACCCTCCCCAGACCCTACTTATAACTTTGATGTTGGTGGGATTTCACTGGGTATGATTGATTGATTGATATAATGACATGTCCAATTACCCGAACTATGCTCATAAACATTCTCTTATTTTTTATTTTACATTTTCAATAAGGATAATAAAGGAATGTACTTATCCAATAATTCTTTAATTTATATAAATATAAAATTTACGAGTGAGCAAACGGCCAAACGGGTTTACTTGCAATACCCGACCTAGACCTGGACATGAACCCAACTAATGGTATTTTCAAGACCCAAAAACCGATTCTATTGTAAATTACCAGGTATGATCGGTTCTGGTCTCGCAGGTCTTATCTGGTTTATACTCACCCTTGTAGAAGCAAGCAGGCCTTACCCGCCATACCTGATACCCCCGATTAACCAACCCTACTGTAGTACAACTGGGTCTAGTCAATTCAGGTCTCGCGTATCTTACCCAGTTTATGCTCGCCCCTAAAAGTCATAATAGTACGACAATGTACTTGGAAAATCCAACTTGTAACTTTTAACAAACTAACGAATATACCCAACACCCGACAACTAATAAGCTAATTGGTACCTGACCAATACCCTGACATTGCAATCTCTAAAAGTTAACCGAAAATTTGAACTTAAAGCTCCCCAACAAAAATCTCAAAAGATGTAACATAACCAAATTCCAAAGGATTTTTTTTGTTAATAAAGAATCACAAAAAGTAACAAAAAAAGAAGATTAATCTTCCAAGAAACACGATCATTTTACAAACCAACCATTCAAGATCATCACTTTACATTCTTTTTTTATCATAAAGATCAGCTTTAAACAATGCCATGGTTGTTATCTTTGCATTATTCCACATACCTGCATCCAACAAAACATAACTACCTTGTCAAAACAGTTACTTTTGTACAATAGTGAATACTTTTGGCACTAAAGATTGAATCTTTATTGCAAGTGATGAGTGGTCATGTCATATGAACCAAATTATTTCAAAAGTAATCCAATTGTTGTATTAAGTATAAACAAATAGTTTATGAAATAAAAATTTGGGCTTATAACGAACTAAACGTTCGGCTGACTGTTTGGCGAAAAGTTTGTTTATGATCGTCCGTAGAATAAATGAACGAACATGGACAAGGAATTTCGTTCGATTAACTAAATGAACGAACACGAGCAGATGCCATGTTCGTTCATTTGTGATCGTGAACGTTCAATAATGTGTCAGTTTTACATCGTTTTATGTCCGTTAATGTTTGTCTGTTCATTAAAGATTTTTAAGCAAAATTAATAACTATAAAACAAAAACAAAAAAAATTAATAATTTGAGTGTAAAATTAACATATGAATATGATTTTTTTTTAAAACAGAACACCAACCCAAAAGCCGGACCGAGCCGTCAACATTAACCATTCTTGGTTAGCCGAATCAAATAAAAAAATGTTTGTGTTCATTCGGTTCGTTCGTTTGTGTTCATGGACCGTTCACAAACAAGTTCACTTCCTTAATGAGCAAACATGAACAAAAAATTGCGTTCAGTTAGTTGTTCGTAAACCGTTCATTTGTCCGATAAAATCTTAACGGACGAACATGAATAAGGCCTTGTTCAGTTCAGTTCGTTTACAGCTAAAAATACAATTTGGGTGACTTTTAACCCGTTTTTTTGTTTTCACATAAAACAAACGCGTCAACATTACCATCTCCAAATTATAAAGATTTAAAGTAAAACAAACTTACAATCAACCAAAATTTACGCCCCGAAGTACTGCATGAGGTCATGGTCATCATCAAGAAGATAATCAAAATCTGTATCCAGTGAAGTCATTGTATTGATCCCGAGATCAAACGGACTATTAAACCCGCCATAGTCTAGTGGCAAACTATTAATCGATAATTCAAAGTGATTATCAACGGGTCTATCATGCCCGTTATGAAACCCGTCTTTTACAAGATTTTGCATACCTTCTTGACCTGGTATTGCATGAGGGTTTTCTATCTGGAACCCGTTAACAGGCTGTTGACTTTCAATCGGTGGAGTATAAAGATGGTATGGAGCCATATGCTGGACCCCACTTGACCGATATTCCATCTGTTCTTGAATCGGTGGATACAGTAACATGTCGTTAGTGGGTATCTGAACATCGGGTCCGGGTTCGACCAGAGGAGGCCCGACACCTATCAATGTATGGCTTTCTTGTATGTTTTCATGAATCGGGAAATCGGTCAACGATACACCGACTTGGTTTATATCGGGCACTTCATCTCTTGGCCCGTATGATGTCATTGGTTGCTGAGGTGGCTTTCCCTTTTCTCGTTTTCTCTTCTTAACGGGGCGGGCTGGCTTTTTATCAACACGTGGCGGCGGCGGCGGCGGTGCTTCACAGTCTTTAGATGAAACCGAGGCCCGCCCGTCTTCCACACCGTCAACATCATAATCACTATCGTAACTATCCGACGGTCGGTTTTTATCAAGACCGCCACCCGATGGAGTCTCGGTTATCGCCGAGCCACCGTTATCGCCGCTAGATTGTCGGACTAACGACTCCTCGCGGCTTAAAACACCCAACCAAATCGAGCTTTCTCTAGCAGTCATCTTATCTTGTAAACACTTTGACTGGCGGACCAACCGTCTTATTTTAGCAATGTTCGGTGACATATGTTTAATAACCGCAGTAAGCACACCGACTTTCCACATTTTCTTTAGATCATGAGGCTTTTTATAAGGCGGTGATTGACCCTTCGGAAGTCCTAATCTAATCCACCAATCTTCGTTTCCTGCGGGCCACCACGGCGGCGGTGTACCTTTCTCTAACGGGAACTTTCGTTGTGGCGGGTCACAATGTTGCATTAAAGACGATAAAAGCGAGCCCAATGTAGCATCTTGTAAATCTTGAAGAATAGCATTCGAGTTCCCGTTTTGACACCCGACACCTTGTTTGGAAACACAATCAGTGTCGTATTTAGTAATCGCTGCAGGCCCGTTTTTGTCAAACTTAACTTTTTCTTTCCACCAGGCCCGTAAGTTATCAGACGACCCGCCAACGGGCTTACCCTTTTCGGGAATAATCCCGTAAACAAACCCGCGAGCTTTGCAGACTTCCATAAGCTTCAACATGTACTTCAAGATCCCGTCTTGAGCCCGTGACATCTTTTTCCTACGTGCTTGATCGCTCGTTTGTTTCGCCTTTTGCTTTTCTGCAGCTTGTTGAGCTAATATCTTTTGTTTCTCTTTAATCCTTTTAAGCTTAATCCGATCCTTCCACATCCGTCTTTCAAGTTCTTCAGCATCAATTTCTTCATCACTTACATCTTTTTCAGTTATGTTTTCGCACCTTATATCATCACCTTCAATGTCTGAACCGTTATCCAACCCGTTCGTATCAATCATATAATCCTCCATCGCGATTCAGACGTATCGATTATTCAATATTCAATCCAAACGAATCACCAAACTCCGTTTCTCATAACAATTTCATTACACACTTGGCATGCACTAAACTTTCTGAAATTCAGATCTTTTATCAACGCAACAACTTAGTTATACCCAATACGTCTAACTGATTAACAAATCACCGAAGCCCGAATCTCTAAACTCTGCACAAAAACAAGCTCCAACTCGTTCAAAATTGAATCTAATTTCAATAACCTAATCAAAGTTTCAATCTTTATTACAATTAAAACCTAAACTTAACAATTTAATCGAAAGATTAGCTAGATTCAATACCCGGGTTATGCCGAAATCGATACCTGGTTCAACCGAAACGAATTACAAAAACAAGTCTCTCAGATGCATTTCATCAAACACTTGGCGTGCACTAAACTCCCCTAAATTCAAATCTCCAATCGAATCGAACAACAGTTAAATCAAACACATCAAACTGATTCATTCATCTCAACAGCTTCAATATCCTAACTCTGCAAAAAATCACGCCCCAATTCGTTCAAATTGAATCTAATTGATCGAATAAAGTTTCAATTTTTTTACAATTAAAATCTAAATTGAATGAATTAAACTACGAATTAACGAAATTGAAGACATGGGAATTGTAGATATCGATACCTGGTGTTAATTAGTTGCAAAATCTTGAAAAATTGGTTGATTATTGAAACCCTAGAAAGTATGGTGGTGGAGAAGAAGGGGGTAGGGGTAATTTAGGAATATATGGAAGATGTGAGTTGAGGAGCCATATATGAATTTGTGTAGCAGCTATTTTGTTGTGTACATCGTATCTGGGCCACTATCAATTTGAGGTCAAAAGATAAATGAAAAAAGTTTGAATTTTTTTTTTTTTTTTACTAAAAATGAAGAAATCAAGATGACATTTGCTTCTACCTTCTACAAAGGTTTAAAAAAAAAGTCAACGAGCTGGTGGTGGAGTTTATCCAACATTGATTCATTCGTGTTCCAACTCTTTAGTTTTGGTGATGATGGGAGACTAAACGAATAGGCAATCGCAAGTTCGATCCTTAAACTGAGCGGGTTTTACCCACCACATTGTCGTGTCTTCATTCATTTGTCAATAAAAAAACAAGAGTTTTTAAAAAGTTTTAATTGGATATAAACCAATAAAAAATAATGACAATATATTTTGTTATATATTTTGTCTCATTATCGGTCTTGATACGTTTTATACAAAAGACAAAATAAGTTGCTTTTGGTAGTATTATGTGCACCATTCGCTAAACGTATTAAGACCAATAATGAGACAAAACAATGCAATCATCCCGAGAGAATAGTAAGAGATCAAGCTAAAACATAGTTATAAGAATAAAATTTTAGTTTTTGTATGTAACTGGTAATTAATTTTAACAAAATATGAAATATACCTGATCCTCCTTTCTAACTCAGTGTTATTATTTTCCGGAACGGCTGGCACGTTAAGAGAAACAAGAGTTTTAAAAAAATTTTAATTGGATATAAACCAATATAAAATAATGACAATATATTTTGTTATATATTTTGCCTCATTATTGGTCTTGATACGTTTTATACAAAAGACAAAATAAGTTGCTTTTGGTAGTATCATGTGCACCATTCGCTAAACGTATCAAGACCAATAATGAGGCAAAACAATGCAATCATCCCGAGAGAATAGTAAGAGATCAAGCTACAACAAAGTTATAAGAATAAATTTTAGTTTTTGTATATAACTGGTAATTAATTTTAACAAAATATGAAATATGCCTGATCCTCCTTTCTAACTCAATGTTATTATTTTCCGGAACGACTGGCACGTTAAGAGAAACAAGAGTTTTAAAGTTTTAATTGGATATAAACCAATAAAAAATAATGACAATATATTTTGATACTATAATTGGTATGAAGTTCTTATTTAGAATCGAGGGTATCACTAAAACCAATATTTTTATCCTCCGGGATAAATGTGTTGTTTGTTTATATCTCATAGTCTCACACTCTCTAACTGTATAAATTGTTTTCATATAAATGAGATTTTACTAGATATAGTTTTTGTTGTTAGTGATTATCTAATAGGGTCGGCTAAAAATATTTAAAAGGCAAAAAAAAAAAGCAAATTATTTTACTTAGTGGCTTTAACACTTTGGAATATGATGAGAAAGTTTTTGTATATTGTTTACAAAAGACATAATAATTTTTTTAGAGTTGCATTGTGTATTTATAAAGAGCATATAATTCAAAGTGTAAAGATTATATTTGTTTTCCTTGTCATATTCTTGAAAAGCTTAGGATGCAATCATAATATAGTCCTAAAATTTTGAGGGTCCAACATAAAAGAGGTGCTTTCAGTATTTACTTTCCTTACTTTACTTATGTGATACAAATGGTACATTTATCTATAATATTTTTTTATATTTTATAAAAATTAACTATATTCCTATAGTGCATAATACAAGCTAAGTGTGTGGAAATTAATTTTAGGTAGTTTATAATTAATATAAGATTTAAAAATATGCCACCATCATTAATTAATAAAATTTCAACTTTAAGTAGCAAATCTTTTCATTTATGTACTTTTAATAAATTTACGATAATAAGTCTTTTACATTTCACAGATTAAAATAATAGAAAAATAAATAACGAACATGTAATCAAAGATAAAACCTGTTGTATGTATTTCTATCATGATTCATGATGTTCGTGGAAATATTACAACCTAAAAGTGGTGACGTATATAATAATATCTGCATACAATAGTTGGAACTCGTACCTATACGAATAGTTTCAAAATGTAACAAAATTGTGGCGTACGCATGTAGTTGAGATAGGTCAAATACCGAGGTTTGATTTGTAATTTAAATTTAATAGTGAATAACTATATCAAAAGCTTATTAAGAAAGTTATAAATAAAAATAATTATAACAAAATAACTGAATTTACGTATTACACATAATGATTTTTTTATTATATTTTTCACCCGTGTAAAACACGAGCTCTAACCTATTATTCAATAACTTAAGGTAACACGAGCCTAACAATTTTAGTCAAGTTTATGTTAGAGAACTGTCTTTAACTTAAAGAGTTAAACCTTGATTGTACTGAGGTGAGTACGGACTTTTAAAAATGAGACCGAAATGTGTTATAATAAAGGTTTTTCACCAAAATTGAAAGTTGTTTGGGAAATGAAACTTATGACAACTAATCTAAGTTTTATGATAAAAAAATATTTACTTTTACAAACTGTTTACAACTTTTACACATTTTTATAAATATATACAAAATGCAGTGTACACTCTTTAAAAACATAACAAAATTTTATGATGATAATAAAAGTTGAATTATTGATCCTTTTATATATAACACAAACCGAACTACATCTGGATAATGGGTAAGCGAGCAACAAGCTGCGCCGCTATCCCCTTTTGAATCGCAAGGCCTATTCTACTAAAATAAAAGTTTTATTTTAAAAACATTTACTTTTACAAACTGTTTACAACTTTTACACATTTTTATAAATATATACAAAATGTGTACACTCTTTAGAAACATAATAAAATTTTATTGCTTTTTTTATTGTAAATAAGGAAAAGAAAAAAGTAGTAAATTAAAAGAGTGTGATTACTTAAAATAACTTGAAACATGTTTTACAAACCAACCATAAATGTGATTACTTAAACTAAGAGTTTTACAATATAACGCGAGTCTTAGGAAGGTCTAATTGCGAAATCATAATTACTAATTTGAAGGAGAATGAAATTTCTAAAAAACTCTTAAAATTTTTGCATCTTTTCTTCGTTTTCCAGACGCTCATTTATTTCCATTTGTTTCATTCATTGCTCCAATTCTTCTCTAACACAGCTTCCATCCAGAAAATAAACTGTTAATATGAATATAATGCCCTAAATACTTGTATTATAAAGTTGTCGAGTGAAATTAACCTCAGGAACATGTTTGTGAAAGTTGCAGAGTGACATTAAACATATATAGTGACTAATAAATGAACAATATATGATTAATAATCATACCTCATTAGTGAACCAAAAAAACTTATAAAAAAATATATACCTATATTTATACCCCAATAATAATAATAATAATAATAATACATCTACTTGTGACATTCGAAGAACAATGAAATCATTACTAAACTAAAAGTTGAAACATAATTATACGCGAATGATAAAGATAACTTACATATGTTTGCTTTAATCGTTCTCTACAAAACTCAAACCCTTCACACTCACTATTTTGATTCTTATCAAAGAACATTTTCACCCAACTACTTTTTCGACCATGTTTTTGTTCCTACATAAAAAAGAGTAATATAGCAAGTGTTAAAGTACAAAAAACTAAAATTTTGCATCCCAATTTTTTAAGTAGAATTAATAAATATGATTAGAATACCAGTGGATACGATGCTTGTCAAATCGCAGCCATTTTTTCGAGCTCCATCCCTGTAACATCCCAAAAATTCGTATAATAATAATAATATTTTATATTTATTTCTATGACGGAAAAGTTACTTGAGTTAATAAATAATTAGTAAGAGGGTAAAAGGAAAAGATAAGTAGGCTAATTAAATGAAAATTAATCATGGACCAAAAAGGAAAGATGGGTCTTGGGTCCATGGGCTTAAGGAAGTATAAATACCCCTTAAACCATAATCCTTTCCATTTCCATCCATCTTATCCATCTTATTCTCCCTACACCTCCATAACACACACACACAACCTTCCATTTCCGGCCGCAAGAGAAAAAGGAGGCACCCGAGACCGAAATCAAGTTGAATATAGATAGATCTTCATATACAAGATAAATACAAGATCCTAGTTCGTAAACAAGCAAACCCGAAGCCTAAATACGCTTAAAGGTTTGTGCTTTAACTTTAAAGTTTATGTTTTTATGAACGTTTTGCCATGAAACTTGACCCTAGAGTAGATTGGACATAGATGTTCCATAAAAATACAAACTTGATGATTTAAATGGATGAAATGGACTCATAGGTATAAACGGTTCATAAAGGAACCCTAGATCTAGCCTAGAACGTTTTAAATGTATAAAGGTTCAAACTTTATGCCTAAAACATGTTAGATCTAGATGATAGTATACTGACGGGGGTGCAATGATTGTGAATGATGATAGGAGGTTAAAAGTTCATGATTTGAACCTTAGATCAATAACTAAGCAAAGTAGAAATCGTAAAAGTGGAATGAGGAGCTGGGCTGGGGGTTTTCGGCCAACCTGTGGTTTTCGGCCATGGCGTTCTCGGCTGAAAACATGGGTTTTCGGTCAAATCAAGGTTCTCGGTCAACCATGGGTTTTCTGCCAGGGTTCTCGGCTGACCAGTCTATGCATGGTTGGGCCTAAACCCAGTTGGGCCCAGGTGCTATACTAAACAACATAATGACCCAACTAAAATGCTAAGCCCATGTCCTATTTGACCGAACTAAACCATTGTTATAAATTAAACCAAGACAAGTTCAACTTACGATTTTGATGGCTAACTAAAATACCAACTTAAGTAAAAGGTTAATTAACGATATATATATTTAACAGTTATCCGAGCCCTGTTAAAGAAAGGAATTACAATAAACGGCGAGCGCAACAGGATCCAGGTGAGTTTCTAGCCCCATTTCCTTGTTATGTTTTCGGGGTTGTGTGCATACTCGATATGTTTGTTAATACACTTATCCTAAGTGATAAGTGTATGCCTCATGTGATGATGTGAAATGTAGGAATGATTGCTTGCTGGTACGTGAACGATCTTCGGATATTGCATGTACTGTCAGGTTGTAATGCTATGTATAATGTATGTATATGTATGCTTATATGTTTGAATGTGATAAAGTTAATAAAAGAAGGAAAGGTATGGTTGTATGGTAACAAAGAGGGAACCGGGCCCTAATAATACTCGAGGTATGATGTATGGTTACGAAGAGGGAACCGAGCCCTAACAATACTCGAGGAAGGAGGGAACCGAACCCTACTAATATTCGAGGAAGGAGGGAACCGAGCCCTAATAATACTCGAGGAATGAGGGAACCAGGCCCTAATAAATACTCGAGGAAGTAGGGCGCAATGCTCTTTATAACGTAGGATATGAGAGTATGAATGAATGTGTGAAAGTAAAAAGAAAGTAAACGAAAGCATATAAGTACGTATGTATTGTATGATGTATGATTAACTAGAACTCACTCAGCGTAGCTGACTTTTATTATGCACGCAAGTGAGTAGGATGAGACAGCTCGCTTGAAGGGAACACCTGGCATTGAATAAGAGGCTGACATCGGAAGACCCAAGACGTTTATTTGGTTACGTTTTAAAACCAGTATGTTTATTTAGACAAGTTATGGATTATTATGTATGATTTATGAAGGTTTTTATATTCCGCGTGTGTTTTTATTAACTTTGATAAATAGAACTATGTTGATGAGTAAATCCAACGTCAAAGTAGGGCTACCGATAACGGGGCCTTACAATCCCTATATAGAGTAAAGCGTATATGTATGATATATAAGATTGACAAGTGTGTTCAGGTAAGTAATATAACATTGACAAGCCCCTATATTGCAGATAATTAAAGTGGACATCACATAGCAATTTCTAACTCATATAAATATAACATAGCAGAACCAATACTTAACGATTAGTGCTGCTGCATCTATCGTGGTTAGGAAGTTACCAACAAACTGCCTAGATCAACCTTTCAACTTTCAAGTGTTTTCATAAAATAAAATATGTTTTTGTAAAGGGAATAGTGATGAACAAACTCGGTATTGGTATCGATAACGGTACAAAACTAGTACCAAACCGAATATTTTGATACCGGTATTAAAAATTGGTGATTTCGGTATCGGGATTTTTGGTGCCGGTACCGATCTTATCCCTAAAAGGGAATAATATGAGTGTCGTTATTTAATATTTTTTGATATTATTAGAACGATAACAGTCTACGGTATGATTAGGTAGTTATTTCCCATATGGTATAGTGTTTGAAAATATGGATAATTTAATGAGGTTAACACTTTAGGGAGGACATGAGTGGTTTAATGAATAAAGACCAATATCTTTGTGATCATTATTTCGATCTTGTGGGAATCTGGGTTTTACCACCAGTTGGCCTTCGGGGGGTTACTATAAATGGAGTTTACAACTTGGGAGCTTAAGGGCTTCGTGCTAGCGGTGGCTTTTTGCTATTGAGTCATCTCGTACGGCGTACCAACTGGCAACTTCGGCTTAGAACTCCTAAAGAGTCTCCACAACAAGCTGATCCCAGTTTAACCATAAATATGTATTTTAAATAGATGTATAATAATGCTAGCGGTGCAAACGAGTCGAGCCGCTTGCAAGCTACTTAAGCTCAGATCGATAAAAAGCTTGAAAACGAGCCGAATTTTTCAAGCTCGGGTCGAGCCGCTACGAGATACTCAAGTTTCGATCATTAAAAATCTTGAAACAAACCGACCTTTTTCGAGCTAGAGCTGAGCCGCTCGCGAGCTAGTTGAGATTGGATCAAATAAATACTTGAAATGGGCTGACCATTTTTTAGCTCGAGCTAAGCCACAAAAAAAAGCTCTTTTAATCATTGAGTTCAAACGAGTTGAACACTTTTAGCTGATCCACAAATAAAGCTCTTTTAGTTATTCAACCCAAGCTCGAGTGGTATAGGATGCTCATGTAAGCTCTTCAAGCCTTAATATGCCTTGTGTACAATTTTCAATTCTACATCTTTTTGTATTTCTATGCATCAACTTCACACTGCACAACCGAGCTCAAGCAAGGCATTGGCTTACTTAATGTACTACACAAGCTCAAGTTGAGTTTAGACTCACTTAAGGTTATTCTTAAAATTGTATATAAAAATTTATAGCATTTGTAAATTGAATATTAGCAAATAATAAATGAGTTGAGACCCCCCCCCCCCCCTCTCACACACACACACACAAAAAATAGTCACGAGCCAAGCTCAATCTTTAGAAGCTGGTTTGAAATGAGTTGAGCTCGAGCTTAAACTCTGTTCTATAAATGAGTTGGGCTTGAAGCGAAACGAGCCTTCTAGCGATGGCGGTTTGTACACGACGATGGTGGTTGGTGCAATGGATTGAAGAGATATACAAATAGGGAGAGACGGGCAATCTTAAATATATATAAACGAAACCTTTAAAAGTTCTCTGGTTGTTCCTCACAATCTCTCAAGCCACCAGATTGTTTTATTTGTAAATGGAGGCTTCTAATGTATTTGACCTGAATTCATAGGTATGTGTCTCACCAAACCTAGATAACCCTTAAACGGGTTATAACATCTCATTAAATTAGAAGTTAATCTCACTAAATCTATACTATATAATAGATAAAACTTTTAAGTGTCACATGTCATCACCAAATTAAACATTACAAAAATTTTCCCTCCTCTCTTTCATATTAAAATACTTTTGACAATTCTCTTTCTTATTAATAATTTTATATTTCATTTTCTCTTTTTAATAATTCTTTGCTTTTAATAACTTGTATTTCATTTTTTTTTTACTTTTTAATTTTTCATTTTCTCTTTTTAATAATTCTTTCCTGATTTAATCAATTAAATGCCAACATAAATATGTTTTTTTGTTTTATATAAATATAGTATATTAGTTATTAATATTAGGCTTTTATAAGTAACCAATTTTCACGTTGATATTGAATACTGATTCCAAAAATTAAGATATTAAATATATCATATTAATTAAGGTTTTAAAAGAAGTGATATTATTGGATGAAGAGGCAAGATTAATTTTAAAATTAAATTTCAATAAACTTTAACTTATTAAATATATATATAATTATTTACTAAATTACAAGTCTTTTTCTTTCAAATTTTGAAAAGACAAATTCACAATTGATGTATTTTTTGTGTTTCCGTTAACTTAAACGAGCGGGTTTATTTAACAGGTTAAAATATCAAACATGGTTCAAGTTAAAACAATTTATGAATAAAATGAGTTTCGTTAAACGGGTTGGTTTAAAAAAGTAGTCATTTACAACTTCTTTTTAGTTAACTATTTAATCAACTCATCATTTATGTTAAGTTCATAATATTAAAAATCCACAAAAATATAAACACTAGACTACAAGTTTTGGTTTTTCAGGTGGATAAAACAACTTATCTTTGGAATACAAATGTTAGACATTAGCACACTATTAATCATATAATAAATTGACTTTGTATATTCTTCTATTATTGAATATTTTAAAAATACAGTTTCTTTAGTGAGGGATTTATACTTGCATCGAAAAATGAGGTCGCTCAAGAAACTAGCAAGAGTTCGCTATCCATGTTCTATCAGTCATAAAATGATACATTACAAGAAAGTATTAGTGTCCTTATGTTTTAAATGACCTTAAAATCTAAGGTTGTCAAATTATAGATTAGTCATAAAAGTCGACGTTGAAGTAATGTTGCTTAAAATATTAACTAGAAAATTGGTATATGCAATGAAATTAAGTTGTATGTGAAAATACAATATGATAACCGTGTTATAGAAGCCGAAATCATATACGAAAGTAACATTGGAACTCACATTTTTATTCTTAGAAAAAATCATATACCTTTACATAAATTAATTAATTTCAAAGTATGAAATTTTCACTTTATTTTGTTTTGCATTAAAGATTAATAAAAACTAAGGTCAAACATTATAGATGGTTGGTTTGTTTTTGAGACAGTTTTTTTAACTCATGATAGTTATGTGTTGCATTATTTAGAGCTATAAACAGATTCGATGTAAAACTACTAAGCATTCATATAGAAAATAAAGTTACAAATAAAACTACAAGTATTGTGTACAAAGAAATATTAAAAGATTTATGAATTTTTAACAACCTTTTATTTCCATATTTTATAATGTGTAATTTATTCTACCATATAATATATCTTTATATCTTTTGAACATATATTTTGTATTTTACATTGTGTTATTATTTAAATAAATTTATTTATTCTAATTTGTGCTACATGGGTAACTAACCTAGTTTTTGATATAAAAATCCTAAAATTAATATCATATTTTTTGATATATTATTTCTAATTAATGAACAGTTTTATAGTAAAAAAAATACACGGTCATGGGTTTCAACAAAACCAGACAGCTTTTAAACTGGGTTATAGTATCTCATTTTTTTATGAAACCCTTTCAGCATCAAATACTAAGTATATTAATAACTTCCTTACAATAAATAAAATTAAATCCAAAAAATATAAATACTAAAAACGAATCATGTAAACAACCCCGTAATACGAAGGGTAAAAACTAGTATTATAATAATTAAGTGAACCTGTAACAACATGATGTACAAGGTAAAACATGTATATCAATGAAAATGCAATTGTGAGTAAAAAGGATTTTAAAAAATAATATACATTGTCCTTCCGCCAACGTATTGTTGTCGGGTTTCATTTGAAGACCTTAGGTGGCATGACAATGCGGGTTCGATGGTTGGTGGTGGCCCGGTGAATATGTTTCATTTGAAGACCTTAGGTGGCATGACAATGCGGGTTCGATGGTTGGTGGTGGCCCGGTGAATATATAATTTTCGGTTATGAGTTTGTATTAAAATCAAATGTCATGTGAATCAATAAATTATGTTCTATTTATACTTTATAGTTGGAAGTTAAGTTCAGTTTGGGAATTTTTAGTAATTTGGAAGGTTTGTTGTTGTGGGGTTTATTTTAGACTTACATGTGTTTGAATTTTAAGTATGGTTTTTGGGCTTACAATATTGTTGTTATTATCATCTAAGAATTACGTAAAATTTTAGCAGGTATAATTTTTGTTGTTTATATTTTGTCGTATGCGGTTTCATTACACTTTAGTTTTATTGTATTTCATGTATTATTTATGTTATTTACTATATTTTTGAACTTTTTGAATATAATGTATACGTGAATAATGACAATTGGAATGTACATGTATTTATTTTTTAATCAATATCGGATTTTTTTTAGGATATTGTTTAAAGTAATTTTTTTTTATTTTTTTTAGAAAATATTGATCCTTTTATATATAACACAAACCGAACTACATCTGGATAATGGGTAAGCGAGCAACAAGCTGCGCCGCTATCCCATTTTGAATCGCAAAGCCTATTCTACTAAATATAAATCCTTGGTTCCTCGGGCTCTGCGAGTCACTGTGGACCACCTTCTGCACCCGCTCCAAGAAGCGAACCGCCTCGGGAGCTAGGGATCCAAAAGTGTCGAAGGCAAATGAATGAACACGTGCTGATTCTCCAAACACAATGTCTCATGCTTAGCAACCTTGCTAGACTCCGCTCTCAAAACCGCCTGTCCCGGTACGAAGCCACTGTCTCTCAGCCCCACCAACGGGACACCCCAGTGAGGTCAACACACGCATGCTTACCCCCTGCCCAGCCAAATACAAAAACATCCGCAGGACGCAAGTAAAAATCAAATTTTAAACACAGTGTGAGAGAAATCTTTTTTAACCGAAATTCGATTTTTATTAAGTGTGAAGACATGATAAAACAGATGAAAAAGGATTTCATATATTGATTGATTGAAAAATTTGATTGGATTTTCATGTCCAATAAAATAGGCTTAAAGATTTAATAAATTTAACCTCAAATACATATACTTAATTTAAAATTGTTTTATTTTTTTTACTAAAAATATACATAAGATAAGAGTAATAATAATGAAATGTTGGGGGAAAAATTGGTTTAAATGTATTCCATCCACATGTTCCACACCAGATCTTGCTTTGATGCTTTTAAATGCAGTGAATAAGAGCCCGTTTTTTTGTTTCTTCTAGCAATATCAATGTTA